>NC_133361.1:20182956-20268662 GCF_049309525.1 Garra rufa
CATGAACTCTTGCACACACATTCTGGACTGCAATCCCCATAAGCCACTGCACCAATCACTGCACACACCTGCGCCTTGTTTCCCACTGCACTGATTGCTGCACACATCTGTTTCACATTGACTCTCATGCATTTAAGCCACTCACACACACAGCTCTTGGTGAAGTCTTAAGGTGCGTTCCATTCGACCGTAAGTGGACTGCGAAGTGGACTTCACAGGGTATTCCGCCATCTTAAGTGAGATTCCAAACCGAAGGGAGCGAACATGTTCAGTTCGAAGGGCACTGCGAACGGCATAGGGAATAAGGGAACATCGGTACTTCACTTCACAGGAAGTGGACGGGGAAAACTACCCAACTGTCATTGCGCACCGCGTCACCAGTTAGAAGTAATGATGGAGCAGAGCCGTTGAAGTTTTTTAAAGGCTCTGCAATGGAGCGGTTGCAATAAATGTTATTATCATTATACAAATTAGAGTGTTTATGAATGGTTATGGCGATTCATGTTACATTTGCATATTGTATTTTATGAATGAAAGTAAAACTGGCGAGGTGAAGCTCTGTCTTGTTTTATTTAATGTTACCACAAGATAGTTAAATATAGGCTGTGTGTGGGGGAAAAAAGTGCGTGAGATAAGACCACAAAATCTGTTAATCTGTTAACGGTCTAAACATATACATTTTGACTATATTTTTTAGATGCATACATTTATATGTAATTTTATATGTATTTAAATTTGAAAGTAAAATAAATTACAATATTTATTTATGTTAAATCCTAATCTGCGTGACCCTGCCGTTGATTTGCTTTGATGACGTTCTAGGGCATTCCAAATGAGCGATTATTGTCAGCGAAGTCCACTTCAACGGATATACCGTGCTAAGGGAGTAGGGAGCAGTGAACACTGCGTAGGGACCCTGTCGATCGGAACGCACCTTTATTGTTCCATCTGGTCATTATTTCCGAGCGTTTCTTTCCGTGTTGTTTTCCCTGTGTTTGATTCCTGGACTCCTCCCCGTGTTTTGATTCTCGCTGCCAGCCCCGACCTTCTGCCTGTGTTTGACTACTCTTTGGATTATCCTCGTTGTTGTTGTTTGCCGGTGATTGACCCTGTCTGTGTACCACGCCTTCTTAATAAAGCCTGCACTTGGATCCGAACGTCAGTCTCCAGACCTCCTTTGTTACAGGTAAGAAGTTACTGAACTTTGATCAATGCAGTAAAATAATGTTAGTGCTAAGTAAACATATTATAAATAATAACTAAAACGAAACTAAGCTGAACTTTTAATGATCAAAGGCACTCAGTTTCATGACCTTTAACTGATGCAAATAATATACTGACTGTGTGACACAGGTTTTCAAGACTGACTGCAGAGTTTAGGTCCAATAAGTTGTCACACCCTCTGCATGTTCCCTCAGCCCCAATCACAACGATCCCCCACCAACCAGCCAATCACCACCACAGCACGCCCGTGAACCATCACCAGAATTCTAATCACCGTCACCTGCACCAGCAATCACCACACCCTTCATATACTTACCTCTGTCACTTACTCACCGGCTGGTATCGAAGTTGCATGGATGTCTCTCTGTGGATCTTCTCCCCTTCCTGTTGTCTCTCCTGTGCTCCTCGTGGATTGCTCCGATGTTCTCCTGTGCTCCTCGTGGATTGCCCCGATGTTCTCCTGTGAAACACGTTAAGTGCTACTCGTGGATTGCTCCGACGTTCTCCTGTGAAACACGTTAATCGTGTTAGAGGGAAGTGACTGTTGCTCACGCTACGATACTTATGAACTTGAACTTACCTGTTGTGTTGTGTTTGAAGATTTGACCACTGAGACCCTTATTCACCTGTTTGCACGTGTGTTGAACTGTGCACGTTTGTTAATAAATATCTTGAAAGATACTCACCTTCCTCCTTTGTGTGTGGTCGTGACAGGATACCAGCCCGAAAGAACTAACTTACCACATCACTCATGGAGGCGAGCGCCGCTCTCACCGAAGACACCCCCGATCCATTTACGGATATGGTAAACGTCCTTCGTCAATCTCTACCTACTACTCCAACGACGATTTCCAACACGCCCCTCTCGCGCCCCATGAGTTATTCCGGAGACCCGGGTGGTTGTAATGGTTTCCTCCTGCAAAGTTCCCTCTACATCGAAGCCAACGCACACCATTTTCCAAATGAAATTTCTAAAATATCTTTTATGATTTCCCTCCTCACTGGGCAGGCACTTCAATGGGCGGAAGCGCTTTGGAATTCACGGAGCGATGCACTAATCTCCTATAATGCTTTCGTTACCCACTTTAAGGACGTGTTTGGAGCTACTCTCACTCCCCTTTCCGTGCACGATGAACTGATTACTCTGAGTCAAGGTACGTCCAATATTCATGAATACACCTTGCGCTTCCGCTCCCTAGCGGCCATCAGTGGTTGGAACCAAGTCGCTCTCCTGGCAGCCTACCGTAAGGGGCTTAAACCCCAGATCCGCAAGCATATGGTCATTTACGATGACAATGTACCGCTGGAGACTTTTATTAAGAAAGCAGTAGGCATTTCACAACATCTCTCAGCATGTCCCTCTACAAAGTCTGTACCCAGTTTCCCTCCACTCCGAACACCTTCGCCCCAACGAGATGCGGAAGAGCCCATGATTACCGACTCCTATCGCCTGGACCCTGCGGAGAGGAAACGACGAATTAATAATCGCCTGTGCCTGTATTGTGGAGAAGCCTCACACTTTATCAGTGCCTGCCCAGTCCGCCCGCCTCGTCCAATGGTGAGTACCGTATCTATTACTCCAGCCATGTCTCTCTTACCCCATATTACCGCTGAACTAATAATAAACTCTCGTACTCTCCCCATCTATGTGCTCGTGGATTCCGGAGCGGCTGGCAATTTTATCTCATCACATTTCATTGCTAAACATCGAATTCCCACCGTTCTAAATGAGGTTACATATCAAATCACCACTATCCAAAACTCACCATTGGGCGATGGTAAGATATCTCGCCGGACCAAGAAAGTGACCCTCATCTCCCAACACAACCACCGTGAACATCTGACCCTCCTAGTACTCCCTAGAGCCAACGTGGATGTCATCTTGGGCAGACCATGGCTCATAAAACACCAACCCCGCGTTGATTGGAGCACAGGAGAGGTCCTTGAATGGGGTAAAATTTGTGAGAACCACGGCTACCACCCTCCCTCGTCGGATCCAGAGCCTCCATACCGTCCTATCCCTCTTCACGCCACCACCATAGAGAGTCCTACCACCCAATCCTCTATCACCATTCCCCCCGTCTATCAGTCTTTTGCCGAATGTCTTCAGTAAGGAACGAGCCACACAACTACCACCGCACCGGCCCTGGGATTGTAGTATCGACCTGCTGCCAGGCGCCAAACTACCTCACGGGAAGATCTACCCCCTCTCACGTCCTGAGCAGGAGGCCATGGAGAATTACATCCAGGAGGCTCTCCAACAGGGGTTCATCAGACCTTCCACGTCCCCAGCAGCATCCAGTTTCTTCTTCGTCCCCAAGAAGGATGGTGGACTCAGACCCTGCATTGATTATCGGGTGCTTAACGACGCCACGGTGAAATTCGCCTATCCACTTCCTCTAGTTCCAGCTGCCTTGGAGGAGCTACGGGAAGCCCGCATATTCACCAAACTCGACCTCCGCAGTGCTTACAACCTGATCCGTATCCGAGAAGGAGATGAGTGGAAAACTGCCTTCATCACCCCGACCGGTCACTATGAATATCAGGTGATGCCCTATGGCCTGGCCAACAGTCCGTCCATATTTCAGAATTTCATGAACGAAATCTTCCGCGACCATCTCCATCGTTTCGTAATCATCTACATTGATGATATCCTAATTTATTCACGTAATCTAAAGGAACACCAAGACCACGTTCGCCAGGTTCTCCAGCGCCTCTGTGAGTACCAACTCTATCTAAAGTTAGAAAAATGTGAATTCCATCAACCCTCCATCTCCTTCCTCGGATACGTGATCACTGCGGAGGGAGTTCGCATGGAGACCGGAAAGGTGGACGCAGTGGCCAAGTGGGCGGAACCAAGGACGGTGAAGGAACTTCAGCGTTTCTTAGGGTTCGCTAACTTCTACCGACGCTTTATAAAAAACTACAGTCTCCTGTCGGCTCCACTCACTTCCCTCTTAAAGGGAGGACGCCGGGTATTACAATGGACTCCAGAAGCCCAACAAGCCTTCGACCGTCTCAAGCTGATGTTCACCACCGCTCCCATCCTCAAGCATCCCGACCCTTCAAGGCCCTTCGTGGTGGAAGTGGACGCGGCGGACGTAGGCGTGGGAGCCGTGCTGTCCCAATGGTCTGGTGAACCCCGATCCCTCCATCCGTGTGCGTACTATTCCAAGAAACTCACCCCAGCTGAGCAGAACTACGGGATTGGAGACCGCGAACTACTGGCAATGAAGCTCGCCCTCGAAGAGTGGCGGCACTGGTTGGAAGGAGCCCAGTTCCCCTTCACCGTGATAACCGACCACAAAAACCTCCAGTACATTCAACACGCCAAAAGATTAAATGCCCGCCAAGCTCGCTGGTCACTATTCTTTGCCCGATTCAATTTCAACATTACTTACCAACCCGGCCACAAAAACACCAAAGCGGACGCCCTATCTCGTATGTACTCACCCGAACCTACCACTGATGCTCCTGACCCTATTCTACCTCCATCTGTCTTCCTCGCACCCATTCTGTGGCAACTCGACGAAGATATTCGGGCCGCCACCTTCGAGGAACCTGCACCACCGGAGCTTCCCCCGGGTCACGTCTATGTCCCAAGCCGTCTTAGACCCCTTCTGCTGGATAGTACGCACACGTCCCCCGGCTCAGGACATCCTGGCAGTAGGCGAACCCTCTCGCTCCTCCAGCAGAAATATTGGTGGCCCAACATGAGCAGGGAAGTGGAACGGTACGTCCAGGGATGTTCGGTCTGCGCCGTCAACACAACCCCACGCCGCTTACCCGAAGGTAAACTACAACCATTACCTATTCCCCGCCGACCCTGGACACATTTAGGTATTGACTTCGCCACAGACCTGCCTCCCTCTCAGGGCTACACGACAATTTTAGTGGTAGTTGACCGATTCTCAAAAGCTTGCAAACTAATACCTCTCAAAGGTCTCCCCACAGCGCTAGAAACCGCAGAAGCACTGTTCCACAATGTATTCCGGAACTTCGGACTTCCAGAAGATATCGTGTCCGATAGAGGGCCTCAATTCATTTCCAGGGTCTGGCGGGCCTTCTTCAAACTCCTGGGTACCACAGTCAGCCTGTCTTCCGGATATCACCCTCAAACTAACGGGCAGACCGAACGGAAAATACAGGAAATCTCCCGCTACCTTCGGACGTACTGTTCCCAACATCAGAACACCTGGAGCCAGTATCTACCGTGGGCTGAGTATGCG
Organism: Garra rufa; assembly: GCF_049309525.1. NCBI lineage: Eukaryota > Metazoa > Chordata > Actinopteri > Cypriniformes > Cyprinidae > Garra > Garra rufa. Next base: position 20,188,410 of record NC_133361.1, read on the forward strand.
CAAAATTCCCTCCGTCAAACCTCTACTGGTCTAACCCCCTTCCAATGTATTCTAGGCTATCAACCAGCTCTGTTTCCATGGACAGGAGAGTCCTCCGAGGTGCCTGCGGTAGATCACTGGTTCCGAGAGAGCGAGAGGGTGTGGGACTCAGCGCACGTCCATCTCCAACGGGCAGTACGGAGGCATACGGAGCACGCCAACCGCCGTAGGTTACCCAACCCAGTTTACCTCCCCGGAGACCAGGTATGGCTTTCCACCCGAGACATACGCCTCCGGCTGCCCAGTAAGAAGCTGAGTCCCCGCTACATAGGGCCCTTCACCGTTCACTCACAAATCAACCCCGTCACCTACCGTCTTAACCTACCTCCACATTACAGGATCGCTCCCTCGTTTCACGTTTCCCTGCTAAAACGCCATACTGAACCCCTATTCCCTTCCTCCACAGAATCGGAGCCACCTCCTCCTCCCGACCCACCAGAGATCCTCGGAGATAACATCTACCAAGTCCAAGAAATCCTAGACTCCCGGCGGCGGAACGGCCAGCTCCAGTACCTCGTGGACTGGGAGGGGTTCGGACCCGAGGAGAGATCGTGGATACCCCGTGACGACATCCTGGACCCGACTCTCCTCGAGGAATTCCACCGCCAACATCCCGAACGCCCAGCTCCCAGAGGTCGTGGTCATCCCCGTCGCCAACTCTCCTCGAGGAATTCCACCGCCAACATCCCGAACGCCCAGCTCCCAGAGGTCGTGGTCGTCCCCGTCGCCGCTCTTGGGTGCCAGGAGTCACCCGTGGAGGAGGGGGTGATGTCACACCCTCTGCATGTTCCCTCAGCCCCAATCACCACGATCCCCCACCAACCAGCCAATCACCACCACAGCACGCCCGTGAACCATCACCAGAATTCTAATCACCGTCACCTGCACCAGCAATCACCACACCCTTCATATACTTACCTCTGTCACTTACTCACCGGCTGGTATCGAAGTTGCATGGATGTCTCTCTGTGGATCTTCTCCCCTTCCTGTTGTCTCTCCTGTGCTCCTCGTGGATTGCTCCGATGTTCTCCTGTGCTCCTCGTGGATTGCCCCGATGTTCTCCTGTGAAACACGTTAAGTGCTCCTCGTGGATTGCTCCGACGTTCTCCTGTGAAACACGTTAATCGTGTTAGAGGGAAGTGACTGTTGCTCACGCTACGATACTTATGAACTTGAACTTACCTGTTGTGTTGTGTTTGAAGATTTGACCACTGAGACCCTTATTCACCTGTTTGCACGTGTGTTGAACTGTGCACGTTTGTTAATAAATATCTTGAAAGATACTCACCTTCCTCCTTTGTGTGTGGTCGTGACATAAGTATATTTATAAAGTATATTTATTTCCCTGCAATTTGAACATCTGATTAAAACCCGTAAAGTTGATTCAAGACATTAAGTTTTTTAACAAAGAATTATTGAACTAAATCAACTAAATTGTGAACATTGGAAAAAAAAAAAAAAAAAAAAAATTCCTACAAAAGGTAACAGACTGTCCCCGGAGTATTTAAGTCAATTTATAATTACAGACAATTCAAGGTTTAGTAACAATGAGAAACATTCAGTATATCGACAAGTTATCTGATTAGCACTTTGCAGAATAATGTTAAAATTAGTAAAACATTAAAGACAGCAACCTGGTTTCCACAGTTACGTAAAGCACATTTCAGGTCACTTCTTATTCCAGTGCTGTTCAACACAAACACAGTCTCACACCAGAGATCCTTCTGATCCTCTCTTCTCTTCAGAGCAGTGACATTGAACTCGCATATGTAGGAATCTGTCAGAGTTCTACCACAGCAAGATCCACCAACCATGCCCCCTGTAGACACACACACACGTTCACTGTCACCTGATTACTAACTACTCACCTGGATCCAATCAGCTCCCCTATATATACCCTTGGGGTGGCACGGTACATGAAAAACAACCGAACCGTTCGGTTCGCTCGTCTCGGTTCGGTGCGTGTGTGCACCGCACGGTTCAACGGTTCAACGCATGCGCAATGTAGCCTCGTGAGTGTCCTTTTTGCGCGAAATAAGAGGTGTGTGTAGACATACACACAGTAAAAGTGGAGTGCTGCAGGTTACATCACGTGTAGAAATGGCAAGTGTGAGAGATAGGTAAGGCTGCCCGGAGTTGGAAGATGCGCCAGATATGATACGCTGTTCATCCAACTTGACTTTGCTTTCAATTTTATTAAAGGAAAGGATGAAGCTGATTGGTTGGTTCATGTCACATGGTCTGCGGTGAGCTTGCGGAATTTTGAAAAGTTGAGGGCTGTATCCGAAATCGCCCCCTATACCCTATTCACTATTCCCTACATTAGTCCACTAGTACAGTTCACTTGAAGGAGTGAATGAAAACGAGTGAGTGAATTCGGACACTAAGCGCACCGGAAGGACTGTCGCTTTTGCATAGTATTGCTTACTGTTTAACAATCATTTAAAACGGACAGTTCGAGTAGTAAGATTAAAGGATTTATCTAGTTTATGTATAAACATTGGTTAAACAATTTAATAATCAATTTACAACAAATTTGTACCTGTGTTGTACGCTGCATTACGCAGTGGACGAGCGTGTTGTAAAATGAACCGATGGATGATTCAGCTGCGGGCGCCATCGTCTGGAGAGACGCGGGAATTCAGTCGGCGCGCGACTCTCACAGTGCATTATGGGTTATCTCTAGCTGTTTAGCGTACATCGGTTGTACACTCGTTTTTGTGGTGCATTGTGGGATTGAATGAGTGCACTCGAGAACGTCCACTATGGTTTCGAACACCACTTAAAATGGCTGTCCCCTCAAATAGTGCCCTATTTGAGGGTATAGGGGGCGATTTCGGATACAGCCGAGATGTTTTTATCTCGATGCGGCGCGGACGCGCCTGGAAACGCGCCTGGAAAAAACGAGCGTGCCGCACCGCGTCGCTTCCATTACGAGCGCGCATACCACGCGTCTACATTTGAAATAACAAAGTTGAGTGCGCAAAAGAGGCTTCATGTGAACAGCCCCTTAGCCAGGTCAGGTGTGTGGGAACATTTTGGATTTCATCTTTATTTGTCAGTTCATCTGAGAAGACATCACGCCAGTGTGTTGGTAGACAGGCAAGTTAATTCTTCAGTTCAGTCTTTATGTGCTAAAAAAGGCACGCAAATTCCTGTAGAGATACACATTGTCCTGTTTTTGCCAAATAAATGAAAAGCATGTTATCAATGTCTTCTCTCTTGCTGTATCAAATCTCCCCTAGCTTTCCTCAGAGATGGTCTCAAAAATGTCAAGTCCAGTTCAGTTTGTGCATGATTACATGATATAACTTTTTTTTTAATAATGTATCCTTAATTGTGGATAATCAAGCTACATTTCATATGCCAAAGAAAACTTCTGGAGTGTTAAAGATTAAAATGCAAAAAAAACAAGAACCGTACAGAACTGAAAACCGTGACCCTAAAACCGCAATACGAACCGAACCGTGGATTTTGTGAACCGTGTCACCCCTAATATACCCGGACAGATTCATTCCTCGTTGTCTGATCTACCGATCACACCCCTGCATGCTCTTCCCGTGGACTCTATGGTTTCCTGGTTCCATAGTTGGAATTACTTACCTGAACGCTGGACATCTCAGATAAGAACTCTTACCTCAATACCTGCTTCAATATACTTACCAAACCTGTTAATAAACTTACCTTTTATCTTATACATTCACCTCCGTCTCTGCCTCCCTCTGTGCTGTGACAGAATCAGCACCTCATCCTCATCAGGAAACTTAGAATATTTTATCAAATTTGCACCTTCACTAAGATCATTATGATTCCTGTTTCTGTAGGATCACATAGATGCTGCTGCTGTAGAACAGATATTTCCACTGGATATGGCACCAAATTCAGTTGATGACAATTATAACAGCTGTACAAAGGAAATGGCCAATCTGGTGTTGACTAAATATCTAGAGAAGGAAATGTCTAACTCACCTAAATTTAAAAAGTATTGGCAAGAATGTGAGGTGAATGCTAAATTTGACAAAATACTCTAAGTTTCCTGATGAGGATGAGGTGCTGATTCCTCCGTATGAGACGTTTAATGTCACTGCTGTGAAGAGAAGAGAGGATCAGAAGGATCTCTGGTGTGAGACTGTGTTTGTGTTGAACAGCACTGGAATAAGAAGTGACCTGAAATGTGCTTTACGTAACTGTGGAAACCAGGTAGCTGTCTTTAATGTTTTACTAATTTTAACATTATTCTGCAAAGTGCTAATCGGTTAGCTTGATTATATACTGCATGCTTTCCATTGTTACTAAACCTTGAATTGTCTGTAATTATAAAGTGAATAAACAACTTTGGGGACAGTTTATTAGCATTAAAACGAAGAAAATAAGTGTTTTTCTATTTTCACTTTAATTACGTATGGTACAATTTTGTGGTTTTGTTTCATGAACGCTTATATTCTTCTGAAAATATATTCTAATCTAATAAGAATTTAAAACACACACTCACAATACTAAAATATTGTGTCAATAAAAGCCACTTTGTAAGATGCTGGATCTTTGAAATGTTTTCTTATTTCCTACAAGACCTCCATTTAATATCAGCAAAAATGTGATCATCTCAAATCTGGGTAAGATGATCATTGAAGCTCTTCTTCTAATTTTCGCTGCTCTAGGACAGGCAAGCTTGTGTTTTAGTATGAACATTACATTCAGACATGAATACTAATGAATGATCAGATTGATTGCTGAATATGATCTCCTTATGGGTTTTTATAATGCTGTTTGCTTGACTTTGCTCTACAACAGTGATTCTCAACTCCAGTCCTCGAGGCCCACTGCTCTGCACATTTTGTATATCTACTTGATTTAACACACCTGATTCAGATAATTAGCTCGTTAGGAGAAAGATCCATGAACTTAACTGAGTGTGTCAGATTCAGAAACATACAAAATGCGCAGAGCAGTGGGCCCCGAGGACTGGAGTTGAGAATCACTGCTCTACAACATAAATTGCACGCACCTTTATTGAAAACGTACTCGGTTACTAACGAAACCTCGGTTCTCTCTAGAGAGGGAACAAGTACTGCGTAAGTATCTTACGCTAGGGGAAAATCCTTTTCCCACGAGAAATTGAAGCCAAAAATTATCCTTAATTTTGTAATAATGCAAAACGCGTTGCAGCAGCACATAGGTGAGACAGCTCGCGCGCCTATTGGCTGTTCTGCGGCAACTGCAGCAGCCTATCGAGCGAGGCCTAGCGTAACGTCAGACCCAATGAGGACGCTTCGCGCCCACTGTGTCATGTCCCGCCACTATGGGCGTGGCCTAGGCCTATAAATATCGCTCACAGGCAGCTATTATCTGGTTTTTCATCATCGAAGCAACCAGAGCGTGCGCATGCACGGCAAGATACGCAGTACTCGTTCCCTCTCTAGAGAGAACCGAGGTTACGTTAATAACCGAGTACGTTCTCTTACGAGAGGTCTCTCGTACTGCGTAAGTATCTTATGCTAGGGGACCCAATGCAAAACGCCGTGCATGCTGAGATCTGACACCAAAGACCCAAGGGCGAAAACCCGGGGTTCATATAGTTCAGAATCACCTAGTGAACTCACAAGGAGGCCGGGGAAGAGGGAGGGGCAAAGCCGCACTCTTCCACATAGTGCAGTGTCGCTCAGACGCTAAGTTTATCGTACATACAGGGCGGGGTTACGGCCTGAACTGATGTGGAAATGTGGGTCTTTACACAGTTTGCCCAGGCACATCTTGTGCTACTACTTTCACTGTCGACCCTAGAGCTGTGCTCAGTAGACGCAGCAGTCCGAGCTGATAGCATCAGGTCAGACAACACTGATTATCTAGACCGACAGCAGCCTGGCCTGTAAGGCGGGAACCTCCAGGTTGTAAAACCTTATAAATGTAGACGGAGAGGCCCAGCCCTCCGCCTTACAAATATCTTGCAAGGCAATCCCACTCGACCAGGCCCACGATGAGGCCACGCCCCTCGTGGAATGTGCTCTGCCACCCAGCGGGCACTGCATGCCCTTGGAAGCATATGCCAGCGCAACAGCATCAACTATTCATCTGGATAGGCTCTATTTCGACGCGGCCAGTCCCTTGGGACACCCATAGAACGAAACAAAAAGCTGTTCTGTCTGCCTAAAAGCAGACGAGCGAGACACGTAAGCTCGTAATGCCCTGACTGGGCATAGGAGGCTCGCGTCCATTTCCTCGTCAGTGACCGGTAGGGCTGACAGAGCGATGACCTGTGCCCTAAACGGTGTGTTGAGGGATTTTGGAACGTAACCATGCTTGGGTTTGAGTATGACTTTAGAGTCATTAGGTCCAAACTCCATGTACGTCGCGCCCACGGAGAGCGTGTGCAAGTCCCCTATGCGCTTCACTAAGTTTGCGTTAAGTTTTAGTCCAACCAGCAGGGGGTGCTCGTTTTCTGACATGTACAATGTGGTTACAAAACTTCGGACTGCGAAAAATAGTGACTTTTTAATGAAGCCTTAAACCGGCAACCGTAAAGAGGAGCATCCGTCTGATGAGGCATCAAACTGGCCTCCCGACCTTCTGTGGTCATGAAATCCCCACCTTAATTATGACTGTGATATTATTCATTCAGGTGGTAGCGCATACTGCCAGCTATATTGAGCCGGTCAGGATGCCCTATTTACTGAAAATCTAGTTTGCTGCTTGTGGTAGTTTCAGTCTGGCCAGCAGGGGGTGTAATCACCTTCCTCAATCATGAATTTGACCTCATTTATAGGGGTGGTAGCGCAATCTGCCGGCCACTTTGAGCCTGGCAGGATACGCTACCCCTCCGTTAGATCAGATCAGCTTTCTTAAGACGCTGTGAACAAGTTCAATTGTTGAATGCAGTAGTCAGAGTCTGGTTGCTCACCGAAGCTAAGCAGGCTCAAACTTGGTCAATATGTGGATGGGAGACCCTTTGTTGAAATCTTGTTTGCTGCTGGAGGTAGTTTTAGTCCAACCAGCAGGGGGTGCTCGTTTTCTAGCATGTAAAATGTGGTTTCAAAACTTCGGACTGCGAAAAATAGTGACTTTTTAATGAAGCCTTAAACCGGCAACCGTAAAGACGAGCATCCGTCTGATGAGGCATCAAACTGGCCTCCCGACCTTCTGTGGTCATGAATTCCCCACCTTAATTATGACTTTGATATTATTCATTCAGGTGGTAGCGCATACTACCAGCTACATTGAGCCGGTCAGGATGCCCTATTTTCTGAAAATCTAGTTTGCTGCTTGTGGTAGTTTCAGTCTGGCCAGCAGGGGGTGTAATCACCTTCCTCAATCATGAATTTGACCTCATTTATAGGGGTGGTAGCGCAATCTGCCGGCCAGTTTGAGACTGGCAGAATACGCTACCCCTCTGTTAGATCAGATCAGCTTTCTTAAGACGCTGTGAACAAATTCAATTGTTGAATGCAGTAGTCAGAGTCTGGTTGCTCACTGAAGCTAAGCAGGCTCAAGCTTGGTCAATATGTGTATGGGAGACCCTTTGTGGAAATCTTGTTTGCTGCTGGAGGTAGTTTTAGTCCAACCAGCAGGGGGTGCTCGTTTTCTAGCATGTAAAATGTGGTTTCAAACCTTTAGACTGCGAAAAATAGTGACTTTTTAATGAAGCCTTAAACCGGAAACCGTAAAGAGGAGCATCCCTCTGATGAGGCATCAAACTGGCCTCCTGACCTTCTGGTGTCATGAATTCCCCACCTTAATTATGACTTTGATATCATTCAATGAGGTGGCAGCGCATACTGCCAGCTATATTGAGCCGGTCAGGATGCTCTATTTTCTGAAAATCTAGTTTGCTGCTTGTGGTAGTTTCAGTCTGGCCAGCAGGGGGTGTAATCACCTTCCTCAATCATGAATTTGACCTCATTTATAGGGGTGGTAGCGCAATCTGCCGGCCACTTTGAGCCTGGCAGGATACGCTACCCCTCCGTTAGATCAGATCAGCTTTCTTAAGTTGCCCCAAGCAAGTTCAGTTGTTGAATGCAGTAGTCAGAGTCTGGTTGCTCACTGAAGCTAAGCAGGCTCAAGCTTGGTCAGTATGTGGATGCAAGACCCTTTGTGGAAATTTAGTTTGCTGCTGGAGGTAGTTTTAGTCCAACCAGCAGGGAGTGCTCGTTTTCTGACATGTACAATGTGGTTCCAAAACTTCGGACTGCGAAAAATAGTGACTTTTTAATGAAGCCTTAAACCGGCAACCGTAAAGAGGAGCATCCGTCTGATGAGGCATCAAACTGGCCTCCTGACCTTCTGGTGTCATGAATTCCCCACCTTAATTATGACTTTGATATCATTCATTCAGGTGGTAGCGCATACTGCCAGCTATATTGAGCCGGTCAGGATGCCCTATTTTCTGAAAATCTAGTTTGCTGCTTGTGGTAGTTTCAGTCTGGCCAGCAGGGGGTGTAATCACCTTCCTCAATCATGAATTTGACCTCATTTATAGGGGTGGTAGCGCAATCTGCCGGCCACTTTGAGACTGGCAGGATAGGCTACCCCTCCGTTAGATCAGATCAGCTTTCTTAAGACGCTGTGAACAAGTTCAATTGTTGAATGCAGTAGTCAGAGTTTGGTTGCTCACTGAAGCTAAGCAGGCTCAAGCTTGGTCAGTATGTGGATGCGAGACCCTTTGTGGAAATTTAGTTTGCTGCTGGAGGTAGTTTTAGTCCAACCAGCAGGGGTTGCTCGTTTTCTGACATGTACAATGTGGTTTCAAAACTTCGGACTGCGAAAAATAGTGACTTTTTAATGAAGCCTTAAACCAGAAACCGTAAAGAGGAGCATCCGTCTGATGAGGCATCAAACTGGCCTCCTGACCTTCTGGTGTCATGAATTCCCCACCTTAATTATGACTTTGATATCATTCATTGAGGTGGTAGCGCATACTGCCAGCTATATTGAGCCGGTCAGATTGCTCTATTTTCTGAAAATCTAGTTTGCTGCTTGTGGTAGTTTCAGTCTGGCCAGCAGGGGGTGTAATCACCTCCCTCAATCATGAATTTGACCTCATTTATAGGGGTGGTAGCGTAATCTGCCGGCCACTTTGAGCCTGGCAGGATACACTACCCCTCCGTTAGATCAGATCAGCTTTCTTAAGTTGCCCCAAGCAAGTTCAATTGTTGAATGGAGTAGTCAGAGTCTGGTTGCTCACTGAAGCTTAGCAGGATCAAGCTTGGTCAGTATGTGGATGCGAGACCCTTTGTGGAAATCTAGTTTGCTGCTGGATGGTAGTTTTAGTCCAACCAGCAGGGGGTGCTCATTTTCTGACATGTACAATGTGGTTCCAAAACTTCAGACTGCGAAAAATAGTGACTTTTTAATGAAGCCTTAAACCGGCAACTGTAAAGAGGAGCATCCGTCTGATGAGGCATCAAACTGGCCTCCAGATCTTCTGGTGTAATGAATTCCCCACCTTAATTATGACTTTGATATCATTCAATGAGGTGGCAGCGCATACTGCCAGCTATATTGAGCCGGTCAGGATGCTCTATTTTCTGAAAATCTAGTTTGCTGCTTGTGGTAGTTTAAGTCTGGCCAGCAGGGGGTGTAATCACCTTCCTCAATCATGAATTTGACCTCATTTATAGGGGTGGAAGCGCAATCTGCCGGCCACTTTGAGCCTGGCAGGATACGCTACCCCTCCGTTAGATCAGATCAGCTTTCTTAAGTTGCCCCAAGCAAGTTCAGCTGTTGAATGCAGTAGTCAGAGTCTGGTTGCTCACTGAAGCTAAGCAGGCTCAAGCTTGGTCAATATGTGGATGGGAGACCCTTTGTGGAAATCTTGTTTGCTGCTGGAGGTAGTTTTAGTCCAACCAGCAGGGGGTGCTCGTTTTCTGACATGTACAATGTGGTTACAAAACTTCGGACTGCGAAAAATAGTGACTTTTTAATGAAGCCTTAAACCGGCAACCGTAAAGAGGAGCATCCGTCTGATGAGGCATCAAACTGGCCTCCCGACCTTCTGTGGTCATGAAATCCCCACCTTAACCCTCAAAGACCGAGACAGCCGCCGGCGGCTAAAAATAACTATTGGTCTTAAATGTTTAATAACTTTTGAACCGCTAATCCAATTTGAATGCTTTAAAAAGTCTCGTAAAGTACAGAGTCTGCTCTTTTCAGTGATATCGCATTTGTCTCATTTGGATATTCAGAGGCTCCGTAGTAAGCGTGATTACGTCATCACATTTCCTCAGTACTGATTCGTCAGATGAAATCAACACGTTTTGGTCCTCTGAGCCAAACAGGAATGATTGTTGATGCTTAGTCCCACCCCTGTGCCCCGATTGGTATAAACTGTCATCTATTCAACCAATAAACATAGGTTTTGGTCTTTTGAACCACCGATTAGTATGTTTCTTTGCAGATCTGAACAGACGCAAAGTGAAAGCAAAGTGCGTCTTGCATGCATGAAAACAAACGCAAAATAACACATTTGCATGACAGCATTCTTTGAAAATGTACAGAAATACTCATGACAGAGCCCTTTGACATAAAACAAACCAAAAACAAGGATGAAACAACAGTAGATATCGGATAAAGCACTGGAATGTGGGTTTTCGGTCACTAGGCGATGTCCCGGTAAAATAGATTCCGACGCAGACTACAGCCAGCAGATCCATCTATTTGGTTGTTATATTATGTAACTAATTATTATATAGTTTTTAAAGATTATTTGTACTATTTTTTCGGTTGCACTCTGTATATTTCTCTCTCATTTTGTGTGTAGTTTGTGAATAATTTGGATTGTTTATTAATTTTTTTGTTGCACAAGACAGTTTGTGCATTTTTTCTTGTGCTACTTTCTACACTATTTGTGTTTATTGTTCATCTTTTGGATTAAGAATATATTTATGAAATAGTAAATTATTTTTTACTGTGTTTTGCTATTATTTAACACTGTTTCTGCAATGACTTTACTCCTGAAACGTTTTTGGACAGATCTATATTGTCAATAAACGAAATGGGCCTGTTTTTCACTGAAAAGCACCTAAATAATATTGTAATAATTGGCTATAACTTGCTTGGGGAATGTTATATATAGACAAAATTTTATTTGGAAGTGTAAAACACCTAAATACAAATTTTTAAAGAAAAAAATCTAAACTTCAGGAGTTTTTGTTTTAGTACACAGTAAAAAACACCCTATTGTTGGTAGCGTTTTTTCCTAAAATTCTGGAAATTCACTAATTTTTAGAGAAAACAAAAGGAAATTTGTAATTTTAAATTAGCAAGACATAAAGTTCAAGTTCTTATGTTTATAATGATATATGACAATTGATGCTGACTGCTAGAATAGGTCTGAAAAAACAAAGAAATATACAGGTGCCTCAGGTGCCCCAAAAATGTTCTAGGTCTTTAAGGGTTAATTATGACTGTGATATTATTCATTCAGGTGGTAGCGCATATTGCCAGCTATATTGAGCCGGTCAGGATGCCCTATTTTCTGAAAATCTAGTTTGCTGCTTGTGGTAGTTTCAGTCTGGCCAGCAGGGGGTGTAATCACCTTCCTCAATCATGAATTTGACCTCATTTATAGGGGTGGTAGCGCAATCTGCCGGCCACTTTGAGCCTGGCAGGATACGCTACCCCTCCGTTAGATCAGATCAGCTTTCTTAAGTTCCCCCAAGCAAGTTCAATTGTTGAATGCAGTAGTCAGATTCTGGTTGCTCACTGAAGCTAAGCAGGCTCAAGCTTGATCAGTATGTGGATGCGAGACCCTTTGTGGAAATCTAGTTTGCTGCTGGAGGTAGTTTTAGTCCAACCAGAAGGGGGTGCTCGTTTTCTGACATGTACAATGTGTTTCCAAAACTTCAGACTGCGAAAAATAGTGACTTTTTAATGAAGCCTTAAACCGGCAACCGTGAAGAGGAGCATCCGTCTGATGAGGCATCAAACTGGCCTCCTGACCTTCGGTGGTCATGAATTCCCCACCTTAATTATGACTTTGATATCATTCATTCAGGTGGTAGCGCATACTGCCAGTTATTGAGCCGGTCAGGATGCCCTATTTTCTGATAATCTAGATTGCTGCTTGTGGTAGTTTCTGTCTGGCCAGCAGGGGGTGTAATCACCTTCCTCAATCATGAATTTGATCTCATTTATAGGGGTGGTAGCGCAATCTGCCGGCCACTTTGAGACTGGCAGGATACGCTACCCCTCTGTTAGATCAGATCAGCTTTCTTAAGACGCTGTGAACAAATTCAATTGTTGAATGCAGTAGTCAGAGTCTGGTTGCTCACTGAAGCTAAGCAGGCTCAAGCTTGGTCAAAATGTGGATGGGAGATCCTTTGTGGAATCTTGTTTGCTGCTGGAGGTAGTTTTAGTCCAACCAGCAGGGGGTGCTCGTTTTCTAGCATGTAAAATGTGGTTTCAAAACTTCGGACTGCGAAAAATAGTGACTTTTTAATGAAGCCTTAAACCGGAAACCGTAAAGAGGAGCATCCGTCTGATGAGGCATCAAACTGGCCTCCTGACCTTCTGGTGTCATGAATTCCCCACCTTAAGTATGACTTTGATATCATTCATTGAGGTGGTAGCGCATACTGCCAGCTATATTGAGCCGGTCAGGATGCTCTATTTTCTGAAAATCTAGTTTACTGCTTGTGGTAGTTTCAGTCTGGCCAGCAGGGGGTGTAATCACCTTCCTCAATCATGAATTTGACCTCATTTATAGGGGTGGTAGCGTAATCTGCCGGCCACTTTGAGCCTGGCAGGATACGCTACCCCTCCGTTAGATCAGATCAGCTTTCTTAAGTTGCCCCAAGCAAGTTCAATTGTTGAATGGAGTAGTCAGAGTCTGGTTGCTCACTGAAGCTTAGCAGGCTCAAGCTTGGTCAGTATGTGGATGCGAGACCCTTTGTGGAAATCTAGTTTGCTGCTGGATGGTAGTTTTAGTCCAACCAGCAGGGGGTGCTCGTTTTCTGACATGTACAATGTGGTTCCAAAACTTCAGACTGCGAAAAATAGTGACTTTTTAATGAAGCCTTAAACCGGCAACTGTAAAGAGGAGCATCCGTCTGATGAGGCATCAAACTGGCCTCCAGACCTTCTGGTGTAATGAATTCCCCACCTTAATTATGACTTTGATATCATTCATTGAGGTGGTAGCGCATACTGACAGCTATATTCAGCCGGTCAGGATGCTCTATTTTCTGAAAATCTAGTTTGCTGCTTGTGGTAGTTTCAGTCTGGCCAGCAGGGGGTGTAATCACCTTCCTCAATCATGAATTTGACCTCATTTATAGGGGTGGTAGCGCAATCTGCCGGCCACTTTGAGCCTGGCAGGATAGGCTACCCCTCCGTTAGATCAGATCAGCTTTCTTAAGACGCTGTGAACAAGTTCAATTGTTGAATGCAGTAGTCAGGGTCTGGTTGCTCAGTGAAGCTAAGCAGGCTCAAACTTGGTCAATATGTGGATGGGAGACCCTTTGTGAAAATCTTGTTTGCTGCTGGAGGTAGTTTTAGTCCAACCAGCAGGGGGTGCTCGTTTTCTAGCATTTAAAATGTGGTTTCAAAACTTCGGACAGCAAAAAATAGTGACTTTTTAATGAAGCCTTAAACCGGCAACCGTAAAGAGGAGCATCCGTCTGATGAGGCATCAAACTGGTGAATCAAAATCATGAATTTGACCTCATTTATAGGGGTGGTAGCGCAATCTGCCGGCCACTTTGAGACTGGCAGGATACGCTACCCCTCTGTTAGATCAGATCAGCTTTCTTAAGACGCTGTGAACAAGTTCAATTGTTGAATGCAGTAGTCAGAGTCTGGATGCCCTATTTTCTGAAAATCTAGTTTGCTGCTTGTGGTAGTTTCAGTCTGGCCAGCAGGGGGTGTAATCACCTTCCTCAATCATGAATTTGACCTCATTTATAGGGGTGGTAGCACAATCTGCCGGCCACTTTGAGCCTGGCAGGATACGCTACCCCTCCGTTAGATCAGATCAGCTTTCTTAAGTTGCCCCAAGCAAGTTCAATTGTTGAATGCAGTAGTCAGATTCTGGTTGCTCACTGAAGCTAAGCAGGCTCAAGCTTAGTCAGTGTAAGGATGCGACCCTTTGTGGAAATCTAGTTTGCTGCTGGAGGTAGTTTTAGTCCAACCAGCAGGGGGTGCTCGTTTTCTGACATGTACAATGTGGTTCCAAAACTTCAGACTGCGAAAAATAGTGACTTTTTAATGAAGCCTTAAACCGGCAACCGTAAAGAGGAGCATCTGTCTGATGAGGCATCAAACTGGCCTCCCGACCTTCTCTGGTCATGAATTCCCCACATTAATTATGACTTTGATATCATTCATTCAGGTGGTAGCGCATACTGCCAGCTATATTGAGCCGGCCAGGATGCCCTATTTTCTGAAAATCTAGTTTGCTGCTTATGGTAGTTTCAGTCTGGCCAGCAGGGGGTGTAATCACCTTCCTCAATCATGAATTTGACCTCATTTATAGGGGTGGTAGCGCAATCTGCCGGCCACTTTGAGACTGGCAGGATACGCTACCCCTCTGTTAGATCAGATCAGCTTTCTTAAGACGCTGTGAACAAGTGCAATTGTTGAATGCAGTAGTCAGAGTCTGGTTGCTCACTGAAGCTAAGCAGGCTCAAGCTTGGTCATTATGTGGATGTGAGACCCTTTGTGGAAATCTAGTTTGCTGCTGGAGGTAGTTTTAGTCCAACCAGCAGGGGATGCTCGTTTTCTGACATGTACAATGTGGTTCCAAAACTTCGGACTGCGAAAAATAGTGACTTTTTAATGAAGCCTTAAACCGGCAACCGTAAAGAGGAGCATCCGTCTGATGAGGCATCAAACTGGCCTCCTGACCTTCTGGTGTCATGAATTCCCCACCTTAATTATGACTTTGATATCATTCATTGAGGTGGTAGCGCATACTGCCAGCTATATTGAGCCGGTCAGGATGCCCTATTTTCTGAAAATCTAGTTTGCTGCTTGTGGTAGTTTCAGTCTGGCCAGCAGGGGGTGTAATCACCTTCCTCAATCATGAATTTGACCTCATTTATAGGGGTGGTAGCGCAATCTGCCGGCCACTTTGAGACTGGCAGGATACGCTACCCCTCCGTTAGATCAGATCAGCTTTCTTAAGACGCTGTGAATAAGTTCAATTGTTGAATGCAGTAGTCAGAGTCTGCTTGCTCACTGAAGCTAAGCAGGCTCAAACTTGGTCAATATGTGGATGGGAGACCCTTTGTGAAAATCTTGTTTGCTGCTGGAGGTAGTTTTAGTCCAACCAGCAGGGGTTGCTCGTTTTCTAGCATGTAAAATGTGGTTTCAAAACTTTGGACTGCAAAAAATAGTGACTTTTTAATGAAGCCTTAAACCGGTAACCGTAAAGAGGAGCATCCGTCTGATGAGGCATCAAACTGGTGAATCAAAATCATGAATTTGACCTCATTTATAGGGGTGGTAGCGTAATCTGCCGGCCACTTTGAGACTGGCAGGATACGCTATCCCTCTGTTAGATCAGATCAGCTTTCTTAAGACGCTGTGAACAAGTTCAATTGTTGAATGCAGTAGTCAGAGTCTGGATGCCCTATTTTCTGAAAATCTAGTTTGCTGCTTGTGGTAGTTTCAGTCTGGCAAGCAGGGGGTGTAATCACCGTCCTCAATCATGAATTTGATCTCATTTATAGGGGTGGTAGCGCAATCTGCCGGCCACTTTGAGACTGGCAGGATACGCTACCCCTCTGTTAGATCAGATCAGCTTTCTTAAGACGCTGTGAACAAATTCAATTGTTGAATGCAGTAGTCAGAGTCTGGTTGCTCACTGAAGCTAAGCAGGCTCAAGCTTGGTCAATATGTGGATGGGAGATCCTTTGTGGAATCTTGTTTGCTGCTGGAGGTAGTTTTAGTCCAACCAGCAGGGGGTGCTCGTTTTCTAGCATGTAAAATGTGGTTTCAAAACTTCGGACTGCGAAAAATAGTGACTTTTTAATGAAGCCTTAAACCGGAAACCGTAAAGAGGAGCATCCGTCTGATGAGGCATCAAACTGGCCTCCTGACCTTCTGGTGTCATGAATTCCCCACCTTAATTATGACTTTGATATCATTCATTGAGGTGGTAGCGCATACTGCCAGCTATATTGAGCCGGTCAGGATGCTCTATTTTCTGAAAATCTAGTTTACTGCTTCTGGTAGTTTCAGTCTGGCCAGCAGGGGGTGTAATCACCTTCCTCAATCATGAATTTGACCTCATTTATAGGGGTGGTAGCGTAATCTGCCGGCCACTTTGAGCCTGGCAGGATACGCTACCCCTCCGTTAGATCAGATCAGCTTTCTTAAGTTGCCCCAAGCAAGTTCAGTTGTTGAATGCAGTAGTCAGAGTCTGGTTGCTCACTGAAGCTAAGCAGGCTCAAGCTTGGTCAGTATGTGAATGCAAGACCCTTTGTGGAAATTTAGTTTGCTGCTGGAGGTAGTTTTAGTCCAACCAGCAGGGGGTGCTCGTTTTCTGACATGTACAATGTGGTTCCAAAACTTCGGACTGCGAAAAATAGTGACTTTTTAATGAAGCCTTAAACCGGCAACCGTAAAGAGGAGCATCCGTCTGATGAGGCATCAAATTGGCCTCCCGACCTTCTCTGGTCATGAATTCCCCACCTTAATTATGACTTTGATATCATCATTCAGGTGGTAGCGCATACTGCCAGCTATATTCAGCCGGTCAGGATGCTCTATTTTCTGAAAATCTAGTTTGCTGCTTGTGGTAGTTTCAGTCTGGCCAGCAGGGGGTGTAATCACCTTCCTCAATCATGAATTTGACCTCATTTATAGGGGTGGTAGCGCAATCTGCCGGCCACTTTGAGCCTGGCAGGATACGCTACCCCTCCGTTAGATCAGATCAGCTTTCTTAAGTTACCCCAAGCAAGTTCAATTGTTGAATGCAGTAGTCAGATTCTGGTTGCTCACTGAAGCTAAGCAGGCTCAAGCTTGGTCAGTATGTGGATGCGAGACTGTTTGTGGAAATCTAGTTTGCTGCTGGAGGTAGTTTTAGTCCAACCAGCAGGGGGGTGCTCGTTTTCTGACATGTACAATGTGGTTCTAAAACTTCCGACTGCGAAAAATAGTGACTTTTTAATGAAGCCTTAAACCAGCAACCGTAAAGAGGAGCATCCGTCTGATGAGGCATCAAACTGGCCTCCTGACCTTCTGTGGTCATGAATTCCCCACCTTAATTATGACTTTGATATCATTCATTCAGGTGGTAGCGCATACTGCCAGCTATATTCAGCCGGTCAGGATGCTCTATTTTCTGAAAATCTAGTTTGCTGCTTGTGGTAGTTTCAGTCTGGCCAGCAGGGGGTGTAATCACCTCCCTCAATCATGAATTTGACCTCATTTATAGGGGTGGTAGCGTAATCTGCCGGCCACTTTGAGCCTGGCAGGATACACTACCCCTCCGTTAGATCAGATCAGCTTTCTTAAGTTGCCCCAAGCAAGTTCAATTGTTGAATGGAGTAGTCAGAGTCTGGTTGCTCACTGAAGCTTAGCAGGCTCAAGCTTGGTCAGTATGTGGATGCGAGACCCTTTGTGGAAATCTAGTTTGCTGCTGGATGGTAGTTTTAGTCCAACCAGCAGGGGGTGCTCATTTTCTGACATGTACAATGTGGTTCCAAAACTTCAGACTGCGAAAAATAGTGACTTTTTAATGAAGCCTTAAACCGGCAACTGTAAAGAGGAGCATCCGTCTGATGAGGCATCAAACTGGCCTCCAGATCTTCTGGTGTAATGAATTCCCCACCTTAATTATGACTTTGATATCATTCATTGAGGTGGTAGCGCATACTGCCAGCTATATTCAGCCGGTCAGGATGCTCTATTTTCTGAAAATCTAGTTTGCTGCTTGTGGTAGTTTCAGTCTGGCCAGCAGGGGGTGTAATCACCTTCCTCAATCATGAATTTGACCTCATTTATAGGGGTGGTAGCGCAATCTGCCGGCCACTTTGAGCCTGGCAGGATAGGCTACCCCTCCGTTAGATCAGATCAGCTTTCTTAAGACGCTGTGAACAAGTTCAATTGTTGAATGCAGTAGTCAGGGTCTGGTTGCTCAGTGAAGCTAAGCAGGCTCAAACTTGGTCAATATGTGGATGGGAGACCCTTTGTGAAAATCTTGTTTGCTGCTGGAGGTAGTTTTAGTCCAACCAGCAGGGGGTGCTCGTTTTCTAGCATTTAAAATGTGGTTTCAAAACTTCGGACAGCAAAAAATAGTGACTTTTTAATGAAGCCTTAAACCGGCAACCGTAAAGAGGAGCATCCGTCTGATGAGGCATCAAACTGGTGAATCAAAATCATGAATTTGACCTCATTTATAGGGGTGGTAGCGCAATCTGCCGGCCACTTTGAGACTGGCAGGATACGCTACCCCTCTGTTAGATCAGATCAGCTTTCTTAAGACGCTGTGAACAAGTTCAATTGTTGAATGCAGTAGTCAGAGTCTGGATGCCCTATTTTCTGAAAATCTAGTTTGCTGCTTGTGGTAGTTTCAGTCTGGCCAGCAGGGGGTGTAATCACCTTCCTCAATCATGAATTTGACCTCATTTATAGGGGTGGTAGCACAATCTGCCGGCCACTTTGAGCCTGGCAGGATACGCTACCCCTCCGTTAGATCAGATCAGCTTTCTTAAGTTGCCCCAAGCAAGTTCAATTGTTGAATGCAGTAGTCAGATTCTGGTTGCTCACTGAAGCTAAGCAGGCTCAAGCTTAGTCAGTGTAAGGATGCGACCCTTTGTGGAAATCTAGTTTGCTGCTGGAGGTAGTTTTAGTCCAACCAGCAGGGGGTGCTCGTTTTCTGACATGTACAATGTGGTTCCAAAACTTCAGACTGCGAAAAATAGTGACTTTTTAATGAAGCCTTAAACCGGCAACCGTAAAGAGGAGCATCTGTCTGATGAGGCATCAAACTGGCCTCCCGACCTTCTCTGGTCATGAATTCCCCACATTAATTATGACTTTGATATCATTCATTCAGGTGGTAGCGCATACTGCCAGCTATATTGAGCCGGCCAGGATGCCCTATTTTCTGAAAATCTAGTTTGCTGCTTATGGTAGTTTCAGTCTGGCCAGCAGGGGGTGTAATCACCTTCCTCAATCATGAATTTGACCTCATTTATAGGGGTGGTAGCGCAATCTGCCGGCCACTTTGAGACTGGCAGGATACGCTACCCCTCTGTTAGATCAGATCAGCTTTCTTAAGACGCTGTGAACAAGTGCAATTGTTGAATGCAGTAGTCAGAGTCTGGTTGCTCACTGAAGCTAAGCAGGCTCAAGCTTGGTCATTATGTGGATGTGAGACCCTTTGTGGAAATCTAGTTTGCTGCTGGAGGTAGTTTTAGTCCAACCAGCAGGGGATGCTCGTTTTCTGACATGTACAATGTGGTTCCAAAACTTCGGACTGCGAAAAATAGTGACTTTTTAATGAAGCCTTAAACCGGCAACCGTAAAGAGGAGCATCCGTCTGATGAGGCATCAAACTGGCCTCCTGACCTTCTGGTGTCATGAATTCCCCACCTTAATTATGACTTTGATATCATTCATTGAGGTGGTAGCGCATACTGCCAGCTATATTGAGCCGGTCAGGATGCCCTATTTTCTGAAAATCTAGTTTGCTGCTTGTGGTAGTTTCAGTCTGGCCAGCAGGGGGTGTAATCACCTTCCTCAATCATGAATTTGACCTCATTTATAGGGGTGGTAGCGCAATCTGCCGGCCACTTTGAGACTGGCAGGATACGCTACCCCTCCGTTAGATCAGATCAGCTTTCTTAAGACGCTGTGAATAAGTTCAATTGTTGAATGCAGTAGTCAGAGTCTGCTTGCTCACTGAAGCTAAGCAGGCTCAAACTTGGTCAATATGTGGATGGGAGACCCTTTGTGAAAATCTTGTTTGCTGCTGGAGGTAGTTTTAGTCCAACCAGCAGGGGTTGCTCGTTTTCTAGCATGTAAAATGTGGTTTCAAAACTTTGGACTGCAAAAAATAGTGACTTTTTAATGAAGCCTTAAACCGGTAACCGTAAAGAGGAGCATCCGTCTGATGAGGCATCAAACTGGTGAATCAAAATCATGAATTTGACCTCATTTATAGGGGTGGTAGCGTAATCTGCCGGCCACTTTGAGACTGGCAGGATACGCTATCCCTCTGTTAGATCAGATCAGCTTTCTTAAGACGCTGTGAACAAGTTCAATTGTTGAATGCAGTAGTCAGAGTCTGGATGCCCTATTTTCTGAAAATCTAGTTTGCTGCTTGTGGTAGTTTCAGTCTGGCAAGCAGGGGGTGTAATCACCGTCCTCAATCATGAATTTGATCTCATTTATAGGGGTGGTAGCGCAATCTGCCGGCCACTTTGAGACTGGCAGGATACGCTACCCCTCTGTTAGATCAGATCAGCTTTCTTAAGACGCTGTGAACAAATTCAATTGTTGAATGCAGTAGTCAGAGTCTGGTTGCTCACTGAAGCTAAGCAGGCTCAAGCTTGGTCAATATGTGGATGGGAGATCCTTTGTGGAATCTTGTTTGCTGCTGGAGGTAGTTTTAGTCCAACCAGCAGGGGGTGCTCGTTTTCTAGCATGTAAAATGTGGTTTCAAAACTTCGGACTGCGAAAAATAGTGACTTTTTAATGAAGCCTTAAACCGGAAACCGTAAAGAGGAGCATCCGTCTGATGAGGCATCAAACTGGCCTCCTGACCTTCTGGTGTCATGAATTCCCCACCTTAATTATGACTTTGATATCATTCATTGAGGTGGTAGCGCATACTGCCAGCTATATTGAGCCGGTCAGGATGCTCTATTTTCTGAAAATCTAGTTTACTGCTTCTGGTAGTTTCAGTCTGGCCAGCAGGGGGTGTAATCACCTTCCTCAATCATGAATTTGACCTCATTTATAGGGGTGGTAGCGTAATCTGCCGGCCACTTTGAGCCTGGCAGGATACGCTACCCCTCCGTTAGATCAGATCAGCTTTCTTAAGTTGCCCCAAGCAAGTTCAGTTGTTGAATGCAGTAGTCAGAGTCTGGTTGCTCACTGAAGCTAAGCAGGCTCAAGCTTGGTCAGTATGTGAATGCAAGACCCTTTGTGGAAATTTAGTTTGCTGCTGGAGGTAGTTTTAGTCCAACCAGCAGGGGGTGCTCGTTTTCTGACATGTACAATGTGGTTCCAAAACTTCGGACTGCGAAAAATAGTGACTTTTTAATGAAGCCTTAAACCGGCAACCGTAAAGAGGAGCATCCGTCTGATGAGGCATCAAATTGGCCTCCCGACCTTCTCTGGTCATGAATTCCCCACCTTAATTATGACTTTGATATCATCATTCAGGTGGTAGCGCATACTGCCAGCTATATTCAGCCGGTCAGGATGCTCTATTTTCTGAAAATCTAGTTTGCTGCTTGTGGTAGTTTCAGTCTGGCCAGCAGGGGGTGTAATCACCTTCCTCAATCATGAATTTGACCTCATTTATAGGGGTGGTAGCGCAATCTGCCGGCCACTTTGAGCCTGGCAGGATACGCTACCCCTCCGTTAGATCAGATCAGCTTTCTTAAGTTACCCCAAGCAAGTTCAATTGTTGAATGCAGTAGTCAGATTCTGGTTGCTCACTGAAGCTAAGCAGGCTCAAGCTTGGTCAGTATGTGGATGCGAGACTGTTTGTGGAAATCTAGTTTGCTGCTGGAGGTAGTTTTAGTCCAACCAGCAGGGGGGTGCTCGTTTTCTGACATGTACAATGTGGTTCTAAAACTTCCGACTGCGAAAAATAGTGACTTTTTAATGAAGCCTTAAACCAGCAACCGTAAAGAGGAGCATCCGTCTGATGAGGCATCAAACTGGCCTCCTGACCTTCTGTGGTCATGAATTCCCCACCTTAATTATGACTTTGATATCATTCATTCAGGTGGTAGCGCATACTGCCAGCTATATTCAGCCGGTCAGGATGCTCTATTTTCTGAAAATCTAGTTTGCTGCTTGTGGTAGTTTCAGTCTGGCCAGCAGGGGGTGTAATCACCTCCCTCAATCATGAATTTGACCTCATTTATAGGGGTGGTAGCGTAATCTGCCGGCCACTTTGAGCCTGGCAGGATACACTACCCCTCCGTTAGATCAGATCAGCTTTCTTAAGTTGCCCCAAGCAAGTTCAATTGTTGAATGGAGTAGTCAGAGTCTGGTTGCTCACTGAAGCTTAGCAGGCTCAAGCTTGGTCAGTATGTGGATGCGAGACCCTTTGTGGAAATCTAGTTTGCTGCTGGATGGTAGTTTTAGTCCAACCAGCAGGGGGTGCTCATTTTCTGACATGTACAATGTGGTTCCAAAACTTCAGACTGCGAAAAATAGTGACTTTTTAATGAAGCCTTAAACCGGCAACTGTAAAGAGGAGCATCCGTCTGATGAGGCATCAAACTGGCCTCCAGATCTTCTGGTGTAATGAATTCCCCACCTTAATTATGACTTTGATATCATTCATTGAGGTGGTAGCGCATACTGCCAGCTATATTCAGCCGGTCAGGATGCTCTATTTTCTGAAAATCTAGTTTGCTGCTTGTGGTAGTTTCAGTCTGGCCAGCAGGGGGTGTAATCACCTTCCTCAATCATGAATTTGACCTCATTTATAGGGGTGGTAGCGCAATCTGCCGGCCACTTTGAGCCTGGCAGGATACGCTACCCCTCCGTTAGATCAGATCAGCTTTCTTAAGACGCTGTGAACAAGTTCAATTGTTGAATGCAGTAGTGAGAGTCTGGTTGCTCACTGAAGCTAAGCAGGCTCAAGCTTGGTCAGTATGTGGATGTGAGACCCTTTGTGGAAATCTAGTTTGCTGCTGGAGATAGTTTTAGTCCAACCACCAGGGGGTGCTCTTTTTCTGACTTGTACAATGTGGTTACAAAACTTCGGACTGCGAAAAATAGTGACTTTTTAATGAAGCCTTAAACCGGCAAACGTAAAGAGGAGCATCCGTCTGATGAGGCATCAAACTGGCCTCCCGACCTTCTGTGGTCATGAAATCCCCACCTTAATTATGACTGTGATATTATTCATTCAGGTGGTAGCGCATACTGCCAGCTATATTGAGCCGGTCAGGATGCCCTATTTTCTGAAAATCTAGTTTGCTGCTTGTGGTAGTTTCAGTCTGGCCAGCAGGGGGTGTAATCACCTTCCTCAATCATGAATTTGACCTCATTTATAGGGGTGGAAGCGCAATCTGCCGGCCACTTTGAGCCTGGCAGGATACGCTACCCCTCCGTTAGATGAGATCAGCTTTCTTAAGTTGCCCCAAGCAAGTTCAGTTGTTGAATGCAGTAGTCAGAGTCTGGTTGCTCACTGAAGCTAAGCAGGCTCAAGCTTGGTCAATATGTGGATGGGAGACCCTTTGTGGAAATCTTGTTTGCTGCTGGAGGTAGTTTTAGTCCAACCAGCAGGGGGTGCTCGTTTTCTGACATGTACAATGTGGTTACAAAACTTCGGACTGCGAAAAATAGTGACTTTTTAATGAAGCCTTAAACCGGCAACCGTAAAGAGGAGCATCCGTCTGATGAGGCATCAAACTGGCCTCCCGACCTTCTGTGGTCATGAATTCCCCACCTTAATTATGACTTTGATATTATTCATTCAGGTGGTAGCGCATACTGCCAGCTATATTGAGCCGGTCAGGATGCCCTATTTTCTGATAATCTAGATTGCTGCTTGTGTTAGTTTCAGTCTGGCCAGCAGGGGGTGTAATCACCTTCCTCAATCATGAATTTGATCTCATTTATAGGGGTGGTAGCGCAATCTGCCGGCCACTTTGAGACTGGCAGGATACGCTACCCCTCTGTTAGATCAGATCAGCTTTCTTAAGACGCTGTGAACAAATTCAATTGTTGAATGCAGTAGTCAGAGTCTGGTTGCTCACTGAAGCTAAGCAGGCTCAAGCTTGGTCAATATGTGGATGGGAGATCCTTTGTGGAATCTTGTTTGCTGCTGGAGGTAGTTTTAGTCCAACCAGCAGGGGGTGCTCGTTTTCTAGCATGTAAAATGTGGTTTCAAAACTTCGGACTGCGAAAAATAGTGACTTTTTAATGAAGCCTTAAACCGGAAACCGTAAAGAGGAGCATCCGTCTGATGAGGCATCAAACTGGCCTCCTGACCTTCTGGTGTCATGAATTCCCCACCTTAATTATGACTTTGATATCATTCATTGAGGTGGTAGCGCATACTGCCAGCTATATTGAGCCGGTCAGGATGCTCTATTTTCTGAAAATCTAGTTTACTGCTTGTGGTAGTTTCAGTCTGGCCAGCAGGGGGTGTAATCACCTTCCTCAATCATGAATTTGACCTCATTTATAGGGGTGGTAGCGTAATCTGCCGGCCACTTTGAGCCTGGCAGGATACGCTACCCCTCCGTTAGATCAGATCAGCTTTCTTAAGTTGCCCCAAGCAAGTTCAATTGTTGAATGGAGTAGTCAGAGTCTGGTTGCTCACTGAAGCTTAGCAGGCTCAAGCTTGGTCAGTATGTGGATGCGAGACCCTTTGTGGAAATCTAGTTTGCTGCTGGATGGTAGTTTTAGTCCAACCAGCAGGGGGTGCTCGTTTTCTGACATGTACAATGTGGTTCCAAAACTTCAGACTGCGAAAAATAGTGACTTTTTAATGAAGCCTTAAACCGGCAACTGTAAAGAGGAGCATCCGTCTGATGAGGCATCAAACTGGCCTCCAGACCTTCTGGTGTAATGAATTCCCCACCTTAATTATGACTTTGATATCATTCATTGAGGTGGTAGCGCATACTGACAGCTATATTCAGCCGGTCAGGATGCTCTATTTTCTGAAAATCTAGTTTGCTGCTTGTGGTAGTTTCAGTCTGGCCAGCAGGGGGTGTAATCACCTTCCTCAATCATGAATTTGACCTCATTTATAGGGGTGGTAGCGCAATCTGCCGGCCACTTTGAGCCTGGCAGGATAGGCTACCCCTCCGTTAGATCAGATCAGCTTTCTTAAGACGCTGTGAAAAAATTCAATTGTTGAATGCAGTAGTCAGGGTCTGGTTGCTCACTGAAGCTAAGCAGGCTCAAACTTGGTCAATATGTGGATGGGAGACCCTTTGTGAAAATCTTGTTTGCTGCTGGAGGTAGTTTTAGTCCAACCAGCAGGGGGTGCTCGTTTTCTAGCATGTAAAATGTGGTTTCAAAACTTCGGACAGCAAAAAATAGTGACTTTTTAATGAAGCCTTAAACCGGCAACCGTAAAGAGGAGCATCCGTCTGATGAGGCATCAAACTGGTGAATCAAAATCATGAATTTGACCTCATTTATAGGGGTGGTAGCGCAATCTGCCGGCCACTTTGAGACTGGCAGGATACGCTACCCCTCTGTTAGATCAGATCAGCTTTCTTAAGACGCTGTGAACAAGTTCAATTGTTGAATGCAGTAGTCAGAGTCTGGATGCCCTATTTTCTGAAAATCTAGTTTGCTGCTTGTGGTAGTTTCAGTCTGGCCAGCAGGGGGTGTAATCACCTTCCTCAATCATGAATTTGACCTCATTTATAGGGGTGGTAGCACAATCTGCCGGCCACTTTGAGCCTGGCAGGATACGCTACCCCTCCGTTAGATCAGATCAGCTTTCTTAAGTTGCCCCAAGCAAGTTCAATTGTTGAATGCAGTAGTCAGATTCTGGTTGCTCACTGAAGCTAAGCAGGCTCAAGCTTAGTCAGTGTAAGGATGTGACCCTTTGTGGAAATCTAGTTTGCTGCTGGAGGTAGTTTTAGTCCAACCAGCAGGGGGTGCTCGTTTTCTGACATGTACAATGTGGTTCCAAAACTTCAGACTGCGAAAAATAGTGACTTTTTAATGAAGCCTTAAACCGGCAACCGTAAAGAGGAGCATCCGTCTGATGAGGCATCAAACTGGCCTCCCGACCTTCTGTGGTCATGAATTCCCCACATTAATTATGACTTTGATATCATTCATTCAGGTGGTAGCGCATACTGCCAGCTATATTGAGCCGGCCAGGATGCCCTATTTTCTGAAAATCTAGTTTGCTGCTTATGGTAGTTTCAGTCTGGCCAGCAGGGGGTGTAATCACCTTCCTCAATCATGAATTTGACCTCATTTATAGGGGTGGTAGCGCAATCTGCCGGCCACTTTGAGCCTGCAGGATACGCTACCCCTCCGTTAGATCAGATCAGCTTTCTTAAGTTGCCCCAAGCAAGTTCAATTGTTGAATTCAGTAGTCAGAGTCTGGTTGCTCACTGAAGCTAAGCAGGCTCAAGCTTGGTCAGTATGTGGATGCGAGACCCTTTGTGGAAATCTAGTTTGCTGCTGGAGGTAGTTTTAGTCCAACCAGCAGGGGGTGCTCGTTTTCTGACATGTACAATGTGGTTCCAAAACTTCAGACTGCGAAAAATAGTGACTTTTTAATGAAGCCTTAAACCGGCAACCGTAAAGAGGAGCATCCGTCTGATGAGGCATCAAACTGGCCTCCTGACCTTCTGTGGTCATGAATTCCCCACCTTAATTATGACTTTGATATCATTCATTCAGGTGGTAGCGCATACTGCCAGCTATATTGAGCCGGTCAGGATGCCCTATTTTCTGAAAATCTAGTTTGCTGCTTGTGGTAGTTTCAGTCTGGCCAGCAGGGTGTGTAATCACCTTCCTCAATCATGAATTTGACCTCATTTATAGGGGTGGTAGCGCAATCTGCCGGCCACTTTGAGACTGGCAGGATACGCTACCCCTCCGTTAGATCAGATCAGCTTTCTTAAGACGCTGTGAACAAGTTCAAATGTTGAATGCAGTAGTCAGAGTCTGGTTGCTCACTGAAGCTAAGTAGGCTCAAGCTTGGTCAGTATGTGGATGCGAGACCCTTTGTGGAAATCTAGTTTGCTGCTGGAGGTAATTTTAGTCCAACCAGCAGAGGGTGCTCGTTTTCTGACATGTACAATGTGGTTCCAAAACTTCGGACTGCGAAAAATAGCGACTTTTTAATGAAGCCTTAAACCGGCAACCGTAAAGAGGAGCATCCGTCTGATGAGGCATCAAATTGGCCTCCCGACCTTCTGTGGTCATGAATTCCCCACCTTAATTATGACTTTGATATTATTCATTCAGGTGGTAGCGCATACTGCCAGCTATATTGAGCCGGTCAGGATGCCCTATTTTCTGAAAATCTAGTTTGCTGCTTGTGGTAGTTTCAGTCTGGCCAGCAGGGGGTGTAATCACCTTCCTCAATCATGAATTTGACCTCATTTATAGGGGTGGTAGCGCAATCTGCCGGCCACTTTGAGCCTGGCAGGATACGCTACCCCTCCGTTAGATCAGATCAGCTTTCTTAAGTTGCCCCAAGCAAGTTCAGTTGTTGAATGCAGTAGTCAGAGTCTGGTTGCTCACAGAAGCTAAGCAGGCTCAAGCTTGGTCAGTATGTGGATGCGAGACCCTTTGTGGAAATCTAGTTTGCTGCTGGAGGTAGTTTTAGTCCAACCAGCAGGGGGTGCTCGTTTTCTGACATGTACAATGTGGTTCCAAAACGTGGACTTCGAAAAATAGTGACTTTTTAATGAAGCCTTAAACCGGCAACCGTAAAGAGGAGCATCCGTCTGATGAGGCATCAAACTGGCCTCCTGACCTTCAGTGGTCATGAAATCCCCACCTCAATTATGACTGTGATATTATTCATTCAGATGGTAGCGCATACTGCCAGCTATATTGAGCCGGTCAGGATTCCCTATTTTCTGAAAATCTAGTTTGCTGCTTGTGGTAGTTTCAGTCTGGCCAGCAGGGGGTGTAATCACCTTCCTCAATCATGAATTTGAGCTCATTTATAGGGGTGGTAGCGCAATCTGCCGGCCACTTTGAGCCTGGCAGGATACGCTACCCCTCCGTTAGATCAGATCAGCTTTCTTAAGTTCCCTCAAGCAAGTTCAAGTGTTGAATGCAGTAGTCAGATTCTGGATGCCCTATTTTCTGAAAATCTAGTTTGCTGCTTGTGGTAGTTTCAGTCTGGCCAGCAGGGGGTGTAATCACCTTCCTCAATCATGAATTTGACCTCATTTATAGGGGTGGTAGCGCAATCTGCCGGCCACTTTGAGACTGGCAGGATACGTTACCCCTCTGTTAGATCAGATCAGCTTTCTTAAGACGCTGTGAACAAGTTGAATTGTTGAATGCAGTAGTCAGAGTCTGGTTGCTCACTGAAGCTAAGCAGGCTCAAACTTGGTCAATATGTGGATGGGAGACCCTTTGTGAAAATCTTGTTTGCAGCTGGAGGTAGTTTTAGTCCAACCAGCAGGGGGTGCTCGTTTTCTAGCATGTAAAATGTGGTTTCAAAACTTCGGACAGCAAAAAATAGTGACTTTTTAATGAAGCCTTAAACCGGCAACCGTAAAGAGGAGCATCCGTCTGATGAGGCATCAAACTGGCCTCTCGACCTTCTGTGGTCATGAATTCCCCACCTTAATTATGACTTTGATATTATTCATTCAGGTGGTAGCGCATACTGCCAGCTATATTGAGCCCGTCAGGATGCCCTATTTTCTGAAAATCTAGTTTGCTGCTTGTGGTAGTTTCAGTCTGGCCAGCAGGGGGTGTAATCACCTTCCTCAATCATGAATTTGACCTCATTTATAGGGGTGGTAGCGCAATCTGCCGGCCACTTTGAGACTGGCAGGATACTCTACCCCTCTGTTAGATCAGATCAGCTTTCTTAAGACACTGTGAATAAGTTCAATTGTTGGATGCAGTAGTCAGAGTCTGGTTGCTCACTGAAGCTAAGCAGGCTCAAACTTGGTCAATATGTGGATGGGAGACCCTTTGTGGAAATCTTGTTTGCTGCTGGAGGTAGTTTTAGTCCAACCAGCAGGGGGTGCTCATTTTCTAGCATGTAAAATGTGGTTTCAAAACTTCGGACTGCGAAAAATAGTGACTTTTTAATGAAGCCTTAAACCGGCAACCGTAAAGAGGAGCATCCGTCTGATTAGGCATCAAACTGGCCTCCTGACCTTCTGGTGTCATGAATTCCCCACCTTAATTATGACTTTGATATCATTCATTGAGGTGGTAGCGCATACTGCCAGCTATATTCAGCCGATCAGGATGCTCTATTTTCTGAAAATCTAGTTTGCTGCTTGTGGTAGTTTCAGTCTGGCCAGCAGGGGGTGTAATCACCTTCCTCAATCATGAATTTGACCTCCTTTATAGGGGTGGTAGCGCAATCTGCCGGCCACTTTGAGCCTGGCAGGATACGCTACCCCTCCGTTAGATCAGATCAGCTTTCTTAAGTTGCCCCAAGCAAGTTCAATTGTTGAATGCAGTAGTCAGATTCTGGTTGCTCACTGAAGCTAAGCAGGCTCAAGCTTGGTCAGTATGTGGATGCGAGACCCTTTGTGGAAATCTAGTTTGCTGCTGGAGGTAGTTTTAGTCCAACCAGCAGGGGGTGCTCGTTTTCTGACATGTACAATGTGGTTCTAAAACTTCGGACTGCGAAAAATAGTGACTTTTTAATGAAGCCTTAAACCGGCAACCGTAAAGAGGAGCATCCGTCTGATGAGGCATCAAACTGGCCTCCCGACCTTCTGTGGTCATGAATTCCCCACCTTAATTATGACTTTGATATCATTCATTCAGGTGGTAGCGCATACTGCCAGCTATATTGAGCCGGTCAGGATGCCCTATATTCTGAAAATCTAGTTTGCTGCTTGTGGTAGTTTCAGTCTGGCCAGCAGGGGGTGTAATCACCTTCCTCAATCATGAATTTGACCTCATTTATAGGGGTGGTAGCGCAATCTGCCGGCCACTTTGAGACTGGCAGGATACGCTACCCCTCCGTTAGATCAGACCAGCTTTCTTAAGATGCTGTGAACAAGTTCAATTGTTGAATGCAGTAGTCAGAGTCTGGTTGCTCACTGAAGCTAAGCAGGCTCAAGCTTGGTCAGTATGTGGATGCGAGACCCTTTGTGGAAATCTAGTTTGCTGCTGGAGGTAGTTTTAGTCCAACCAGCAGGGGATGCTCGTTTTCTGACATGTACAATGTGGTTCCAAAACTTCGGACTGCGAAAAATAGTGACTTTTTAATGAAGCCTTAAACCGGCAACCGTAAAGAGGAGCATCCGTCTGATGAGGCATCAAACTGGCCTCCCGACCTTCTGTGGTCATGAATTCCCCACCTTAATTATGACTTTGATATCATTCATTCAGGTGGTAGCGCATACTGCCAGCTATATTCAGCCGGTCAGGATGCTCTATTTTCGGAAAATCTAGTTTGCTGCTTGTGGTAGTTTCAGTCTGGCCACCAGGGGGTGTAATCACCTTCCTCAATCATGAATTTGACCTCATATTCAGTGGTGTCCAAAATTATTAGAGCACTAGTATTTTTACCAGCTAAAAAAGTTTTTTTTTTATTCAGTCGTGTCTATCTTTTGCTGTAGTTTTTCAATGAGTAATTTATTTTATATTTCTAAACATTAATTTTGCCATTAAATGTAATAATCCAGTAAGATTTATGTTTGCAGCCAGTGCTCCAAACAGAGATCTGATCTAATCATCATCCATTCTGCACAGAATGACATGAAGAAACAGAACAAAGTGAGACAGATTAAATCTAGAAGAACTGTGGCAACGTCTCCAAGATGCTTTAAGAGACCCACCTGCAAACCTGAAAAACTATACGCAAGTGCACCTAGTGCAAAAAGATGATGGTCACACCAAATGTTGATTTAATTTAGTTAAAAGAAGTTAATTGATAAAGAAAACATTTATGATATTTTTATCAACATTCTCATTTTACAGAATTTGTACACAAGCACAAGTGCTTAAAACTTTTAACAGTACTGCTTTGCTGGTAGGTTTCTTTAAGCATCTTGGAGATGTTGCCACAGTTCTTCTGGATTTAAATGATGAGATTAGACCTGTGTGTGAAGCGCTGTTTGTTTCCATACTTATTGTGTCACTGATTATTATAATTAATGGCAAAATGAACCCTTGGAAATGTAAACTGATATTTCATACTGACACACCATAGCAAATGATAGAAATAACCAGAGGTGGGACCAAGTCATTGTTTTGCAAGTCACAAGTAAGTTTCGAGTCTTTGCATTCAAGTCCCAAGTCAAGCCAGACAAGTCCCAAGTCAAGTCCCGAGTCAAGCCAGACAAGTCCCAAGTCAAGACGGGCAAGTCCAAGTCGAGTTGCAAGTCCTCAACTTTAAGCTTCAAGTCCTAAACAAGTCACTAGTGCTGTTTGTCCAAATTAATGTCTTTGTATTAATTACTACAGTACATTTAAAGTCAATAATAGTCTATAGTAGGTATAATTATAAAAGATAGGCTACTTATTAGTGTTTTTTTTATTGAGGAATTAATCATTGTTTGTGTACAAATATAGGCCTAATTGAATTAATAATTTATTTTAAGTCCATTGATTCATTTGTTAAAGATTCAGTTGAGTCTATATGAGTGAATATCTAAGGACTTGCTAATAGGTAAATACAGACATTCATTTATCATGAATTAATTTATTTAAAAGACATGAAAGTGAGTGGCTGTTAAACAGGAAGAATAGAGTAAACTTTATATGTTGGCTACATATTTCACATTTATAAAAAAAAATATATATATATATATATATATTTTTTTTTTTTTTTTTTAAAGGTTTAGCCAATTATTAGGCTGTTTCCATATACATAACGTTTTTTCTTATTATTATTATTATTATTATTATTATTATAATAAGTGTTTTATAGTGATTATGTGTAATTTAAATGTCTAAGGGGCCGTTTACATGTCGCATTTTTTGATTATGTCAAGTCAAGTCACAAGTCATCAAATTTGGTACCAGAGTCCGAGTCGAGTCACATGTCATTGACTCGAGTCCACAACTCTGGAAATAACTAAGTTTAAACCATTAGTTAAGATAGTTAAAATACTAGTGTTCTAATAATTTTGGGCACCACTGTACCTCTGATAATTAATGTAGTGTGATAAGTAAAACCAAAACATACAACAAAAGGTCCATGACTCTGCACCAGAAGTGACAGACACACCAGATAAAGAGCAGTCCTCCTCCAAATGGCCAGGAATCAGCTGGGGGTAAAAAATAAAACAAAAACAAATTTAAAACACACACACAAGCAATCAATTACATTAAAATTAATTTGTTTGATAAGACATTATCTAACTTACTGACAGACATGGGCTTGTGAAAATGTACTCACCAGCTCCATACCAAATATGCACAGCTGATCCAAAATCCTGGTTTACATTTAGTATTCTTCTCCATGGAGTCCAATGATCATGCTTTCAGGTCTTCTCTCTGTCAGATGAGTTCACATAACAGTGTTCTTAGGTTACTCATTTTGAAGTTCTGTCACATTTTGTGAGTTTGATCTTAAAACTAGGGTGCACGATATGACCATATTATTTCACAATAGTAATATATCACAGTATAGTTATTTATTATATTGTATTTTATTCAACATACGATCAAAGTAGCAAATTAACGTTACTAACAATAGGACTAATACAAAGGCAAGTTAAGTACATTTAATGATTTTCTCTTTAGTATTTTGTTGTTTGATTATATTTAAGACCGACTGCTGGTTACAAACCAAACAAAATGCACAGATCCAGTAACTGACACCTAACCTGGTTTTTTAATCTTGAATCAAAACATTAGTGACTGTATTTAGGTCAATTACATCTTAAGTAAACTGTCTGTATTTGACTATTCAAGTGATCGAGCCGAGGTGCAGATTTCTTTCACTAACGTTACATATATTCAGCAAGACATAAATATAATGTAACCGCCTAGCTGCAGCTAACAGTATAGATCATAAAAAAACAGAGTGGTAGGATACTAAGATATGTAACCTAATCACGATTAGCATATCACTACAGTACACTGTAACGTTATATTGATGTAACTAGCGTTCTTATAGTCTATAGAACTTTATATAATAGAGCTTGGCCAACTACGTCACTGCGCGTAGAATTATGGGTAGTTGCCGCCATGTTTTATGTAACGTCGTCAGCCGTCAGTATTACAAGATAGTAGGCAACTATTAAAAAGAAAAAAAAAACAATGCATAGATCCGAGGAAAAGCTAAATCTTCCATACCGAGAAAAGCTTAATGAAGTGTCAAAGCTGAGGTATTTAGAAAAACTAAAAATAATCAACGGCTCGATCCTTACGAGCATAAAGTGGTGGACGATCTAAACGAGTTACCGCCTGAACGCACGTACGTTAACATTCCCAGGTGGTGTTTACATACTTTGTTTGTAGTGTTATTTGCCGTTTTACCTACTGCATTGTTACCTGTGTTCTTGAGACTTAAAGTTTACAGCACTGTTACATCTTACACCTTTTGTGTTTGCACTATAGTAGTAGTGGAACTGAACTTTTCAATTTAGTTGATTCTTATGTTACTGTGCACATTTACATCAGTGTGTTATACACAAATAAAGGGATATAGAAATGTTCGTGTTTTTTCAATTTATTGCTGCAACGTGGTATGCAATATGTAAAACAGGTAATGCATGTTTAATGCTGCGATCCAGGTAAGTCGTGCCAAACTGTCTGCGCGCATTTATTATTATTAATTTGAATGCAGCGTTATATTGTCCTAAAGACTATTTTTCCACGATGTACCACTTGCATAAACAACGCACGGTATATCAGAGCTCGGAACTGGGAGTACGTTGATCTAACGTTAGTACGAGTTCACAGATGGGAAATCACAGGTTTGACTGCCGCTCCAGTGCACTTTCACCGGTAGAAGGCTGGAAAAACACGGGTAACGGGTTGTCTGAAACGCGGCATAACTGAAGGCTGTAAAACATTGTTTGTCTATGTATAAGTACACATACATGTGTATATTTTATACTTGTTATATCTATATCTATATCTATATCTCTATATATATATATTAGTAGTCAACATTCGAAGTGGATCAAGAAAGTTAAAGTCCTAAGACATGATTTTATTATGACAACTTTGATGAAAGCTTTCGATCCACTTCAAATGTTAACTAGTGTATATATAAATAATTTAAATATTATAAATGTACATGTGTATATACATATAAATACACGCAATACATGAACATACACAGAAAAGTTTATGTTGGATGACATTCCTTGAGAGCAACTGATTTAACAGCATTAATTTCTTAATTCATGGTTTCATAACAACGCTGGGGCACATATTAGTCAACTAATGCTTTTCCGTCTAACTGCTTGTACCCACGCCATGCAACGCCGTTTTGTTTACTCGGACACTTGGGATCCAAGGTGATTGTCCAAGCTGGAAAGCTGGAAAATCAAACATTTGACAGTCGGCGTACATGCTGGTAATCGGTGAGACTGTGGCAATTAACAACACAACAATAGTTCACCAAAAATTATTATTTATGCAGAATAAAGTAGACTAAAACTTCACGATCACAATCAAACACAGTGTTCACCGCAGCTCCGTTACCTAAATTCCCAACATGCATTGCGTTGCTGACGTCACGTTCCCAGACTCTATAGTAAAAGGTACTTACCTTTTGCAGTTTGCATGACCAGCTGCTGGTAAAAGTCCATATTCGCGTTTGTTTGTTCTCAATCTTTATTCCACAACCAAAACTCGCTCAAAATATGAATAGGGATTATGCGCAACAGGCTTCCGTTTTCTGCTAAACAGGTCTCGTTGCTTCCGGTTCACGCGTTTTGCATATGCCTCTTTAAATATGAACATGATTTACTCAAGATTCCTTCAAAGTAGACACTAAAAATGATCATAACCAATGTCCATCACATATGTGTATTGATATATAAAAGTTTTAAATTTTTATTCTTTTCACTAACATTTATATATAAATATCGAATGAAACGTCCACAATAAACAGCTGGCTTGTTTAACTGATTACCTTAAAAGTCCGTCGATATCGCCATTATTTATCACGGCTATTAACACGTTCTCCGACAAGCGGAAGCAATGAGACCTGTTTTCCGGGGTTGGTCAGGTGACGTTCGACATACCCTATTAAACAGTCAGACATAAAATAATCCATGTAAAAGCCGTTGCTAGAGGAACGACCAAAGCAGTCTGCAGCAGAAGCCGATCAGCATATTCGAATTTGACCGGGAAACGGCTCCCTGGGCCTACTAGTCATTGGCCAGAATAACGGCAGCGATAATCAAACGCATTGGCTGTCGCCGGCACCGTCATAGATTGCGACTTGCAGTGTTTCCGCCAGTAATGCGTGATTTAAATGAGAAACGCGCGTCAACTGAGCGATAGTGAATTCGCTATAGCTTTTTCAGCATTTAAGAACTTAAATTATGCACTGCTCCCCACACTAAATTATCATCCTACTGTATATTCTACCAGAGAAGACTGCAAACGTATCGTCATTTGGACTACTGTGGTATTGCTTTTTGACACGACTTCTGCAAATAAATTATACACTCACTCTTTATTGGTTAATTTGTTCTTTATAAAAATAAACCATTTTTAATGCAATACATTTTTATTGCATGGTTACATGATTTGTGGATTTTAAGACAGATTTTCTATTTTATACATATTCTACTTCTGTTTTATATAAAATTACAGAGTTTTAATGTAAAATACACCTAGAAAACTAATAAGAATTACTTTCAAATTACACCGTGTTCCAAATTATTATGCAAATGATATCTTTCTCCGATTTTCATAATTAGTTAATGCAAATGACAGTCAGTTTAATTTTTAAGTCATCAACCATTAGGGTATAATTTGAATTTTATTGAACAAACATAATGATAACAGTATTTCAAAAATAAAAAACTGAAAATGCACTGTTCCAAATTATTATGCACAACAGAGTTAAAACATTTTATACACTGTAAAAAATAACCTATAGAATCTACTCAATAAAATTGAGGTAACAATTTGCAATCAGTTTGATTGGGTAGATTCTATCCTATATATTTGAGTAAAAAATACCTACATTTAACAGCTACGACTAACTAAAAAAAAAGTAGGTAAAGTCTAAGTAATATTTTTGAATACTAATTAGCTATAAAGATTGAGTAATATTAACTCTATTTTAGTAGGCAACAGTTCATCTACTAAATTATTATTTATAATAATTAGCCAATATAAATAATTACACATTATTTATTCTGGAAAGGTTGAATTTACCTAAAAAAATGTTCAGACACAGGACATTGCATTTTACTTTTTATTAACCAAATAACAAACATTTCTTTTTTAAACAAATGAATTAATGCATGTTCAAAAGTATCCTCTTACAATCAATTTAAGTGAAATACAACTTTATATCACTGATGTTACATAAAACCTCTTAAACGCTTCCCATTAAAAAAAAAAAATCAATCAATGTCTTCATGCATGTCAGAATATGTGCTAAAAACAATCATCTTAAATGCTGTCCCACATTTTGTCATTTCAAACTATATAAAAACTGACTTGACGTCATTTGTTAAAACAATGGCTACAACACTTGAAAATGAGAGGCTGGGTCCTCCTGGATCATGCATCACCAACATCTTCATCATTTGATTTGTGTGTCCCTTAAGTTCATCCTCCTGTTAGAAAGAAAAACAAGAAGCATATAATTTATTTATTTTTAACATTTGTTTAAGCATATTAACATGTTCCAGTAAAATTGTTTTCTTTGTGATTCTACATTGCTAGCATGATGCCATTCTAATGTTTTGTTAAGGTGTCTTTTTTATAAAAGTGGGCCATGATATGCTCCAATTCAAAAAACTGGATTAATCCCCCAAAATTGTCAAGGATGTCAAGGATAATTAATTCTCACATGTATTTCGTAAAGAAAATTTAACTCCCCCTCATGTTGTTTTGCAAATTATAATACTTTTGTTAATCTTCAAAACACAAATGGCAATAGTTACATATTTCTATATATAATATTTCTATATTATTATATTTACATATAATAAAATCTGAGAGATTTCTGTCCCTCCACTGAAATTCTATTCACCCATAACTGAGACTTTAAAAAGTTCATAAAGAGATTGTAAAATAAATCTATGTGAGTTGAGTGTTTAATCCAAGTCTCATAAAGAGGTTTGATGAATTTATATGATGAACTTCATATATTGATCTAATTATAGGCTGTTTTCGTAAATGGAAGCTCAAACTTGCTTGCCTGACGAGTGAGAACCAATGAGGTTTGTTCTCATGCATTAAGCAAGTAGGGCTGAGCTTATGTTTATGTTGGCTGATGAATGTAAATGTATAATTAAAAGCCTAAATTAAATCTGTGCATCACTTAAAACGATTGTGCCTCTTCAGAAGACTTGGATTAAACTGCTCAAAGTATTTCTTTTTAATGATCTTTTCATGAACTTCTTAAAGCATGAAGAGATTTGGATGAGTAGACTTTCATAAGATGGACAGAAATCAGTCAGTATTCATTCAAAAATATATATTCATTTGTGTATTAAAGACTAACTAAAATATTATGGGTTTGGAACAACATGACATCATGTAAATTTTCACTTTTGGGTGAATTATCCCTAAAATGTACTGCCTAACAAAATAAACATATAGTGAGTGTTTTAAAGTGGACTGGTTGATCAGCTGAATCACAGTAATTCATATTAGAAATAAAACAATGGCATCTGGGCAACATTTTGTGTATCTGTCTGATCAATAACATACCTGACGATCTTGAAAGAGCTCTTCTTGGTCTTCCCCAGGATACTCAATGAGGCAACATACACTGTCCTTTTCCCATAAAACTCCGGAACTATACAGAGATGGAATTTAGTTGTTAGAATTTAGTTTTCAAAAAGTTCATATTGCAATGTATCTGCAACCTCAAGATCACTCAAACACATAACTCAAAGTGAATTGACAAACTATATAAAACTCAAGATAACATAAGATGAACATAAGATCACATAAGGAATATAA
The DNA here is from genome assembly GCF_049309525.1 of Garra rufa. Classification (NCBI taxonomy): domain Eukaryota; kingdom Metazoa; phylum Chordata; class Actinopteri; order Cypriniformes; family Cyprinidae; genus Garra; species Garra rufa. The sequence goes on from NC_133361.1 coordinate 20,226,348, forward strand.
AATGCATTAAGCCTACATAATTCTATCTTTTGTTTTTGTCGGTTTCACAACAGCACACGCTTACCGCACATTCATGCTAACCATTAGCTTGGGGACTTAACATTACCTGTAACGTGAGCTATAATACCAAGTGTACATTACACATTATTCACTGAGAGACAGTATAGTTAGTGTACAGTACGGTTTTGTGGAGATATGGATTCATATCTAAGTTTACAACTTAGCATCACGAATGAAGCACATCACACGCAGACATACGACAACGCAAATATACTCACAAACGCATATTTTCGCACTCTCTCTCTCACTCGCTCAACCACACGCGCGATGCAGATTCGTTAAAGCAGTTTGCTCATTTTAGCCATATACATAAAACGAATGACAGGTAATATATTTGAATCACAAATATATGTTTTTACTCACATTTACCGGTGCCATTTTTGGACAATGTTCTCAGTTTTCAAAGCTAGTTTGACCAACCACAAATTCTTAACAGTCAATCTTTCATGACTGCTGTGGCGCCGACAATAACACAGAATCGTGCCAGTACAAAATATTTCTGTTGCTCTTAACTTCAAACAAACATTTTAACATTTGTATTCATGATGATATCAGAATGTTTTAAATAAAACGTACCTGTATTTCGAAACATCACTGTCCCTCCATTGGCACAGAAGACGAGTATCCCGTGATTCCCTCCTGAACGTTGACGCATGCGCACTTTGTGGTGCTGAAGCACCAGTAATATATACCGAATATTTTTCGGTATATATTACTTAATTCTTTCGTGTTGCATTTATTACTGTAAACTAATAGGTAGTGAGGGTAGAATTTACCCATTATTATATATTTTACTTGCTGACTAATATACTTAAGTAAAATCTAACAGTTTTTTATGGGTTGTATTTAATACCCCCCAGAGTAATTTTTTACAGTGTAGGTTGTAAAGAACTGAAAATTGACATTTTCTGAATTTGCAGCATTAGGTGGTCATATTTACTGAAATCAAAAGCTATTTCAATCAAAAACATCCTAACAGGGCAAGTACATAGGACCCCTTCTTTGATATCACTATCACAATTTTTGCATCCATTGAACTTGTGAGTTTTTGGAGAGTTTCTGATTGAATTTGTTTGCAGGATGCCAGAATAGCCTCCCAGAGCTGCTGTTTTTATGTGAACTGCCTCCCACCCTAATAGATCTTTTGCTTGAGGATGCTCCAAAGGTTCTTAATCTGGTTGAGGTCAGGGGAGGATGGTGGCCACACCATGAGCTTCTCATCTTTTATGCAGATAGCAGCCAATGGCACAGAGGTATTATTTGCAGCATGAGATGGTGCATTGTCATGCATGAAGATGATTTTGCTACAGAAGGCACAGTTCTTCTTATTGTACCATGAAAGAAAGTGGTCGGTCAAAAACTCTACATACTTTGCCGAGGTCATTTTCACACCTTCAGGGACCCTAAAGGGACCTACCAGCTCTCTCCCTATGATTCCAGCCCAAAACGTCACCTCCTTGTTAACGTCGCAGCCTTGTCGGGACATGTTCCATCCACTACTCCATCCATCTGGACCATCCAAAGATGCACGACACTCATCAGTAAACAAGACTGTTTAAAAATTAGTCTTCATGTATGTCTGGGCCCACTGCAACCATTTCTGCTTGTGAGCATTAGCTAGGAGTGGCCAAATAGTAGGTTTATGCTCAACTGCAAGCCTCTGGAGGATCCTACACCTTGATGTTCGTGGGACTCCAGAGGCACCAGCAGCTTCAAATACCTGTTTTCTACTTTGTAATGGCAATTTAGCAGCTGCTCTCTTAATCTGATGAATTTGTCTGGCAGAAACCTTCCTCATTCTGCCTTTTCCTGCACAAACCAGTCTGTGCTCTGAATCAGCCACAAATCTCTTCACAGTACAATGATCACACTTAAGTTTTTGTGGAATATCTAATGTTTTCTTACCTTGTCCAAGGCATTGTACTATTTGACGCTTCTCGGCAGCAGAGAGATCTTTTTTCTTTCCCATATTGCTTGAAACCTGTGGCCTGCTTAATAATGTGGAACATTCTTCTTAAGTAATTTTCCTTTAATTGGGCTCATTTGGCAAACTATTTATCACAGGTGTCTGAGATTCATTTCAGTGATCCAAAGAGCCATGAGACACAATACCATCCATGAGTTTAATTGAAAAACAATTTTTTTTATGTTTATGACACTTACTGTCACGATTTGAGCCTCCGTCAACCTGGGATCACTAACTCTTGCACTACACATCATGGACTTCAGCCCCCACAAGCCACTGCACCTATCACTGCTCACACCTGCAGCTCATTCACACACACACACACACACACACACACACACACACACACACACACCTGCAGTTCATCACACAGACTGTTTATAAGCCACTCACATACACAGTTTGTTCGCGAAGTCTTGTATTGCCCCGGCTACATTCTGAGCGTTTCTTTCCGTGTTTGATTTCCTGTGTTTTGATTCCTGGACTCCCTCTTGTGTGTGATTCTCGCTGCCTGCCCCGACCATTCTGCCTGTGTTTGACTACGATTTCTGCCTGCCCCTGTGTGTTTGCCTGTGTTTGACTACGATTTCTGCCTGCCCCTGTGTGTTTGCCTGTTCTAATAAAATGCTGCAAATGGATCCGCTCGTCTCAGACCGTCCTTGTTACACTAACATAAAGTTTGCATAATAATTTGGAACACAGTGCAAAATTGGCCGGAGAAGGAGGGGGGCCCCGAAGTAAAAAAGGTTGGGAACCCCTGCTCTCCCAGCCAGCAATGACATGTGGGGCCCAGCTGGGTTTACTAGGGGTTCCATGGGAACTGTGTGGGCATACGCCTTATTCAGCCCACCGCCATTTTGAATCGAAAACGAGGCCACTGTGGCGTATTGTTGTATACCGGGATGTAGATTATTTAGTCATAAAAATGTAGAGAAAATATCATTTCACTAATTTCCACAGGACAAAGAACTTCAGAAAATGTGTATTATTAAAGTTCGATGGGACATAGGACCTAACTTTCAGGTAACAATATTGCATTTATTTAAGAAAATGACTGTGGAAACTAGTCGGTTGGCTAATTGCTAATTTATAATGTGAGCATGTTTATCTTCCTTTAAATGTTTACGCAGAGCTAAAATGTTGTTTTACTACAACAACTAAACTAAATATCTCATTTTGTATAGATTACAAAGAACACAAGAGTGTGCTCAACATTTGACTCACAATTGTTTTTCAAAAACACTGACTGGAATTAGGAAGCTTAAGGAGGGTTCAGCTCTGTCTGTGTTTACCTGGACTCAAATACCTCACGAAAAGAAAACTTTGCGATCGTAAATGAAAAAGATATTATTTTTAAATGATGTTTTAAAGATTAACATGCTTAATAGTTTGTGTTAAGAGCCTGCAGTTAGACCGTAAGCCTCTTTCAGACAACATGTTAAGTCATACAAAAACAGTGGGTAGAAAGTTTTTTTTTTATGCAAAGCGATCAAAAGATAACATTTATTTATTAGTTTGCCGTGTAGTGTTTGAGGTCAACCCCTTTTAAAATTGCAAAATGATATTCAGATCATTATTTTTTGTTTCTGTTTTGCTTTAGACAAGGAAAGTGTCATGTTTATCGTAATTTCATAATAAAGGTCAGGAAGACGCTTATGACCTAGCTGCAGGCTCTTAACACAAACCATTAAGCATTTTATTCTATATAACATCGTTTGAAAAACTCTGTGGAAGCGTTTAAAGGAAGATAAACATGCTCACATTATAAATTAACAGTCTTTCCATAGTCATTTTCTTAAATAAATGCAATATTGTTACCTGAAAGTTAGGTTATATGTCCTGTCGATCAATCCACGTTTTCTGGAACTCTTTGTCCTGTGGAAAAATGTGAAATGACCTATTATTTTACGGTTATACGATCTACATCCCAGTACGCAACAATACGCCACAGTGGGCGCAGCTGGACTGCTATCCCTCACAGCCTCGTTTTCGATTCAAAATGGCAGCGGACTGAATAAGGCGTATGGGCTTTGGCTGGGTGAAATCAGCGGGTCCCATGTAGGTTTTGTAGTATGAGTCCCACATAGGAAGCCCATATGAGCTGATTACATGGGTCACATAAGGGACAGGCATCAAGACCCATATATGTGTTCCCAGATCAAACCCATGCCCACTTGACCCATAAATATGCCATTCAAGACCCATATATGTGTTCCCAGATCAAACCCATGCCCACTTGGCCCATAAATATGCCATGCAGGACCCATATATGCATTCCCGGATCAAACCCATGCCCACTTGGCCCATAAATATGCCATGCAGGACCCATATATGCATTCCCAGTTCAAACCCATGCCCACTTGGCCCATAAATATGCCATGCAGGACCCATATATGCATTCCTGGATCAAACCCATGCCCACTTGGCCCATAAATATGCCATTCAAGACCCATATATGCGTTCCCAGATCAAACCTATGCCCACTTGGCCCATAAATATGCCATTCAAGACCCATATATGCATTCCCAGATCAAACCTATGCCCACTTGGCCCATAAATATGCCATTCAAGACCCATATATGCTTTCCCAGATCAAACCCATGCCCACTTGGCTCATAAATATTCCATTCAAGACCCATATATGCATTCCAAGATCAAACCCATGCCCACTTGGCCCATAAATATGCCATTTAAGACCCATATATGCGTTCCCAGATCAAACCCATGCTCACTTGGCCTATAAAAATTCTATGCAGGACCCATATGTGCATTCCCAGTTCAAACCCATGCCCACTTGGCCCATAAATATGCCATGCAGGACCCATATGCATTCCCAGTTCAAACCCATGCCCACTTGGCCAATAAATATGCCATGCAGGACCCATATATGCATTCCCGGATCAAACCCATGCCCACTTGGCCCATAAATATGCCATGCAGGACCCATATATGCATTCCCAGTTCAAACCCATGCCCACTTGGCCCATAAATATGCCATGCAGGACCCATATATGCATTCTTAGATCAAACCCATGCCCACTTGGCTCACAAATATGCCATGCAGGACCCATATATGCATTTCCAGATCAAACCCATGCCCACTTGGCCCATAAATATGTCATGCGAGACCCATATATGTGTTCCCAGATCAAACCCATGCCCACTTGGCCCATGCCTGTCCTTTATGTGACCCATGTAATCAGCTCATATGGGCTTCCTATGTGGGACTCATACTACAAAACCTACATGGGACCCGCTGATTTCACCCAGCCAAAGCCCATGCCCACACAGTTCCCATGGAACCCCTAGTAAACCCAGCTGGGCCCCACATGTCATTGCTGGCTGGGTACATACGAATTATCATGAGATCACGTTGCATATAAACATGTTGGTGAGGGGTTTAGATGTTTTTCACTTTAAAATAATGGGCCAGATCACACTAGTAGTTCATGCGAACTTACAAGGTAACACTTGAGTTATTATTGAGGGGTTAAGATGTTTTTCACTTTAAAATAATGGGCCAGATCACAGTAGTAGTTCATGGGGACTGACAAGGTAACACTTGAGTTATTATTGAGGGGTTAAGATGTTTTTCACTTTAAAATAATGGGCCAGATCACAGTAGTAGTTCATGGGGACTGACAAGGTAACACTTGAGTTATTATTGAGGGGTTAAGATGGATTTTGCAAGTAATTTACAATAAACAGTTTTTATCATATTTTATATGACATACTGTACAGCCATGCATTTCTTTGAAGCACTATACTGATATTCTAACAGACATTGTAATGTGGAAAATGTTGTGTTTGTGCTTAACAAAATAAATGCAGTTAATGTCTTCATTACGGAAGCAAAATAACATATTTACTATCACACTAAAGAGAAGCCTGCCCCAGAATACTTAAAAAAAAAAAACAACAACATTGAGCTAAATGCAGCTCACAATAGTGAAAATAATCCAATCATGAGAATCCAATCATTGATGGCATTACATCCTAATTAAATAAATTATATGTTTGTTTGAAATGAACAGAGAACACATCCATTCATGTTTTGGTCAGAGTCACAATTTCAACCAGTACTTCAACCGGTGATGGTGGTGGTTTTCATAAATTAGTTTGCACAAAGAACCTAATTGTTGATTTTATAAATGTTACTGTTGTGATAATTAATTAGTTATTCTTTATGAATTTGTCACAGTTCACAAGTAGTTCTCAATGACAACTTTTTTTTCTTTTGTAATTATCAAATACCTAATAAGGGACTACCTTTGTCCAAAATTAGCAATTACCTACTGCTTAGTTAATCTTGATTTTCTATTAGTTAATAGTATTAAGTTAAGTGTTAATGTAGAACTACCTATTACTTCCTGCATACTTACTTGTTAACAATGGCCCATTATAAAGTGTTACCGAATAATGTTAAAATTAGTAAAACATTAAAGACAGCTACCTGGTTTCCACAGTTACGTAAAGCACATTTCAGGTCACTTCTTATTCCAGTGCTGTTCAACACAAACACAGTCTCACACCAGAGATCCACATCCAAGATCAAATCATCGCGCTAACTATGAGCTCGCTATTCCGGTTCTCCGAACGCACCTGTTGTTGATGTTTAGTATAGCTGGATGAAGTAATCTGAGATCACTGGGTGGCTTAAAAGGGGCTACGTATCGATAGTAGATACATTGATCGGCAACTCTTTGATTGGTCGGTGAACATGTCGAAGGAGACAAATTAAACTCGTAAGTTATATTATATTATATTATATTATATTATATTATATTATATTATATTATATTATATTATATTATATTATATTATATCATATTATATCATATTATATTATATTTGCTCTTACCTTTTTTTGGTTGCTGTTATAAACAAACAAACAGATTATTTCAAAGGGATATTATATTATATTATTTTAAAGGGAATTATACTATATTACAGGGAAGAGACTCACATTAGAGTCACAACAGGACCCACTAGAATGTAGGAACAAGTAAAAGTGAAATATAAGACTATTCTACAGAATGGTAATATTTATCACTTATATTGCTTTTAGTCTCTTGAAAAGAGAATCTGAAAAAAAATTAGTTTATTTGTTTATAACAGCAACCAAGAAAAGGGCAGAGCAAATAAAGATAGGCGGTGGTCCTGCACCCCATCACACCCCGGCAGAGGAGCTGGCCCTAGGGTTGAATGCCACTAGACCCATTGTTGAGGGCATCCCTGGGGGCAGCTCTTCCTCAGACCAGCAGCCAGGGTGCAGCAGCACCCTCATAACTGGTAAATGAGCTTATAATTCTATTTGTACAATGTAAAATATTTTGTTGTTGCCTTAATTAAAATGCTTTTTGTACTTTAACATTTATCTATTTATTTATTTATTTTTTGTGTGTGTAGTTTTGCATAACACTCCATGACTTTTAACTGTTCCCACTGCGTGACTGAAGTATGCACAGTTTGGATTATATATGTATATCAACTTATTTTTTTTTTATGTTTTCTCAACCATGAACCAAGTCTAACTGACATAACATTTTTATTTTTCCTCAATATCATAACTTAACTCTTTGAGTTCACTGGACTTCATTGCTTTGACAAGTAGTTTTTGATATCTATCTGGAATCACATTTTTTATGAAATCAACACAACAGCGAAATTGAAACTCTCAGCATTTTTTTAACATACATAGCATTCAAAAATCTTCACATATACACAGCTCACACAAACAAGTGTAAACTTCTCTATGCACAAACCGTATGCCCTCTATCCACCACATTTTAGTGCCAAAATAGTACAAATAACTCTCCTTGTCATTATCAGATATTTTCATTGCAGAAACAAGTGTACATGAAGAATTCACAATAAGCAGTGTTAAAAAATCTTCACATTAAACTATTAAAAAATGGTCAATTACCAATTGCAGAAACATGACAAGGAAAGAGGAAGCAGAACAAACAACAACAAAAACAGTCATTGAAAAAAAAAAAAGAATATCAACGTTCCACTCAAATAATGAGATCTAAAACAACAACGCTCTTAATGGGAGAAGTTCATTTTCAAAACAAATAATTACAGATTACTCTCTTCTCATCCAAGATGTTTGTGTCTTTCTTTCTTCAGTCGATAGGAAAACATTTCAGGAATTGTCTCCATTTAATGGATTTCAATGGTGCCCCAGTTTTGAACTTCCAAAAAGCAGTTTAAATGCAGCTCTAAATGCAGATCTTCTTTAGCATACGATCGGTCATTTTCAAAACAAACTGACAATTTATATATTTTCTTGTCCAAGTCTAAAATATGGTCTGTACAGTTAGGGTATGTAGAAAAGCTGCTATCCAATTTTCTTCCCCTTCCTCAAAATCGCCTAAATCGCTGCAGAAGTAATGAACCTTTACAAAGTGTACATTAAAAAGCCCTTTACAAAAAAAAAAAAAAAAAAACATACCCTAACTCTATTTACAATTCATGCAGACTTACATATTGTACTCTATATCTATATCTACTAAATATATAGTAGAAATATTTTATTTTCTATACAACTGCTTTGCAAAGATGTGTATTGTGAAAAGCGCTAAACAAATAAACTTAAATTGAACAAGCTTTTGAGGTTAAAAAGAATATAAATTGTTAATTTGTTTAGAAAATGATCAATTGGTTTACTAGATAAGATCCTTCTTCATTGGCTGGGATCATTTGGAGTCATTTGAAGCTGCATTTTGAAAGTTCAAACTTGGGGGCACTATTGACATCTATTATATGGGGATAATTTCTGAAATATTTTTATCAAGGAACATAATTTCTTAGTGACTGAAGAAAGAAAGACATGAACAAGTTGGATGACAAGAGGCTGAGTAAAATTTCTGCAAATTTTAGTTTTGGAAGATAACTTCTCCTTTAAACTTCAAACCAGTACAATGATTAGGAAAAAAAAAAAAAAAAAAACAGACCAGTACAAGAAGGAAAAAGATATTTAGTTTGTTTTATGTCTTATCGCAGTAACTTGCTCTTCAAGGATTGAATTCTTGGGGTGTAGAAGTCTGATCTGACTTCAATAAACAGGCGCTGCATTCATAAGTGAATCTTTTGGGTAGTCGAGGTTTAATGCGAACACCAGGCCCATCAGGTTCAGAAAAGCATTAGGTACATCACTAAGGTGACGCATTGCCAATTCTTCCTCAATCACCAGGGCACTGTCATTGTGGAAGAATGGGAGAGGTTCCATCATATTTTCCACAACCACTAGGAGTCCAATCGCCACACCCTTGATCCCATCCTCATCACGGTCACTGGACATTATAGAACATAAACAAAGCAAAGTACAATTACTCAAAATCAATTACACAAACATAGTCCCCAGACCCCTGCAAATTAAGATATCTAATGTTCAATTTCCGCTTGTTTTTCGTAAGGCTGTCTCTTGTTAGCATGATTAACATGCTGCTAGCATGTTTTAGCACATTGTTAGCATGATTAACATTTTGCTAGAATGTTTTAGTACATTTATAGCATGTTCTAGGGTAGTTTCTAGGTGTGGCTAGTGAATGTGCTGTCAGTTAATGAAGATTTGATGTATGAAGTAACCGCTCGAATAGACTTTGTCAGAAAGTGATAAGACTTTAGGTTTTAAAGACGTTGCCATCTTTGATATTACTTTGGTCACTGTTGCTATGTTTACTGGCAATCAATACGGGCTTGACTTCTGTTGCACGTTCAAACACACAGTATTCAAGAGGCTACTGTAAATTGCTGTATAAGATCGGGACATTTTGAGACACCTGTAAGTAAATGTGGTTGTCAGAAATGATAGATGTCTGTGCTTCTTGGGAAGCTATAAGTGAAAGTAAAAAGTGAAAGTCATGAAATTTGCCTAGTTTGGTAACCCATAATCGTGTTACGACCCATACCCCAATCTCTTATTGTAAAAGATTCAGCTTATAATTAACAAAATGGTTAAAAGAAAACCATAAATTACTGTAAAGCTTTTTTGTGTGAATTAGGAAGGAGTCGATGAACCCTCTCTCTGCAGTTAATTGGGTTCAAGGTCAGATATGCTGAAAGTAAGACATTTACTAGCCTCTGTGTTCTGTAGTCATCAAGTGTTTGAAAACCTCTCCAGACTAAAGTAATAACAAGCATTAACATTAACATTAAAATTTTTATGGCATATGTGCATATTTTATTTACATATTAACTTTATTGTATTAGGTTTGAATTTGGGTATATATTTAGAATGATCAAAGATATGTTTTTTTTGCAAAGTTCTAATTTGTATGTGTTGTTAAAATTGTTGATTCTTTCTTTGAACCTTTTATCTCATGCTTTTCACAGATATGGGGTTAGCTTAAATGGTGTTGATATTTTGTTGTTTTTTAACAAACTAATATAAGGTCTCCTTACAATGAAATGTTTTTCAGTTCATTTCAGTTGCATAGTCTCTTTGTCTCTTTTGTGGTTTGAGTTACTTTATTTCTCTCCTAAACGATTGACTAGAGAATAGAATAGAATAGAATAGAATAGAATAGAATAGAATAGAATAGAATAGAATAGAACAAATTGGTATTCCACTTGACATTCTGTCCGCCTTACTTCTGAAATGATGGATACACCCTTGTTATCACACACACCCAGAATACACAGAGATTATTGTTGATACAGAAGCAAACTTCCTCATGTCTTCATTTGAATATTGTAAGCGACCGCCTTTTCTAATCGTTTTATTTTTCGCTTCTGAACAATGAAAAGCATATGCTGACTCTGAAAAAAGAGATACTATTCTGAAGTAAGTTTGTGAGATATAACAGTAACTTTAATACTGTATTATGTAAAATTTACTGTGCAATTTTACATATTTCTATTATAGTTATAGATTTTGTTTTAGTGTTGTATTTTTTAATGTCTTTCAGAGATAGATTTGACTGAATCAAGATGCTGCTGATCATTGAAGCTCTTCTTCTCATTTCAGCTGCTCTAGGACAGGTAAACTTGGTGTTCTAGTATGATTATTACAAATGTGAATACTGATGACTGATTATTAGGATTCCTGTTGCTGCAGGATCACAGAGATGCTGCTGTTCCGGGACAGATATATTCATTGGATATGGCTCTGAATTCTGTTGATGACCAATATATTGGCTGTACAGAGAATATGACGAACATAATTAAAACTGAAAAATTAGAATCAGAAAAAAATAACTCATCTGTATTTAATGAAGCCTGGCAAGAAGGAAAAAAAAAATCCACATCACCAGAAAATAACTTGACAGAGAGTCATTCAATTGCCATTTTTGTGTACACTGTCAATGATTCTAGAATATATTCCAATTTCAATAATGCTGTTTATAAGGGTAAACAAAACTACACAGAGAACAAATTTATGTGGTATTCACTTCACTTTCTCTTAACTACTGCTATACAGATTTTGAAAAAAACACAAGATAGATGCTGTTTGACTTATCGTGGAACACAATTTCAGTATAAGGAAAGCAGTGTTTTAAACCAAGAAGTTCGTTTTGGTTCATTTGCATCCTCCTCTTTTAATCGTATAGTAGCTGAAAGTTTTGGATCAAAAACTTGTTTTGAAATCTACACTTGTGAAGGTGCTGATGTGACAAAATATTCTAAGTATCCTTATCAAAAAGAGGTGCTGATTCCTCCATATGAGACTTTTAAAATCACTGCTGTCAAGAAAAAGCAGGATCAGAATGATCTCTGGTGTGAGACTGTGTTTGTGTTGAACAGCACTAGAAAGAAAAGTGACCTGAACTGTGGAACAGTGGTAACCGTGTTTAACAGTGGAAACCGTGTTGCTGGCTTTAATGCTGTACTAACTTTAGCAATATTTTGTGTTCAATTACTGAAGAGTAAACTTGTACTGTAGATGTTTCTTATTGTGAACTTGAAATTGTTTTGGCTTTGTACTTTTTATGTTTTCTTGATTTGAGTGAATCCACTTATGGTGTTTCATTACATTTCCATGTACAATTATATGGTCTGTTTTATAAACTTATATTGTATACTTACTTTGTGTCAAAAAGCCCTGTAACCAGATACTCTACGCTGTAACATGACCATATATCACAGTTTACCATGTGACCTGCTCTAATAAAAAACACATAATATAAACAAATTAATTACGTCAATGCACATCATTTATTAACTTCAAAAATGAAAAATAAACTCATTTAACAATTAGCACACAAGTGACACACTGTCAGACACTTACAGTACATCTTGAATTTATATTAAAAAACACAAACACAAGAAAGAGAAGGAAGGTCAAATACTGGAAACATCTTATATCTAGGAAGTGCTTTGGCTGCTTGTGTCAGTTGCAACAAATTGTTGCAAGTCATCTATATGACAGGATCTAACTGGAAATTTATCATCTCATCTTTGTTTTATAGAAAACAGTTTGAATGAGCACCCAGTGTTTCAGGAAACTGCGAACAAGCCAAACAGGAACTGGTTCTGTGTGATAAAATTCCATCATTTAACTGTCATCCAAACATTAAGCCAGGTGGTGTAGGAACTTCAAATCATGCTCATTGATTATTTTAAATCACTCTGCTGTATGTCAAAAAATACATGTTACACAAATTTAACACTTTATAATGTGAGAGGATGTGATTTTATATATATTCCTATACAGGAGTGATATATTTTGTATTAGTGAAGAACTGTTGTGTTTGTGTTGTGTCTTTCAGTGTCTGAGGGATTTTACTAAACCAAGATGCTGCTGATCATTGAAGCTCTTCTCCTTTTAGCTGCTGTAGGACAGGTAAGCTTGTGTTCTTGAATATTACAGACATGAATACTGATGATTGATTGTTATGATTCCTGTTGCTCCAGGATCACAAAGCTGCTGCCGAAAAGATACTTTTACTTGATATGGCACTGAATTCAGTTGATGATCAATATGACGGTTGTAGAGAGAAAATTGGAAACCTGGTGGAGACAGAATACCTGAAGAAGGAAATGAACAACTCATCTGAATTTAATGATACTTGGCTAGATGGTGTAAACAAAGCCAAGAAACCAGAGGATAACTTGAAACAGATTCATTCAATTGCCCTTTATGTGTACACTAACAATAATTCTAACGTATATCGTGATTTGAATAATGCTGTTCGTAGAGAGAAACAAAAATACAAAGAGGGTACATTCAAATGGTATTCACTTCACTTTCTTTTAACAGAAGCAATACAGATTCTGAAGAAAACACAAAACAGATGCTATAATACATATCGTGGTACTTCAGTTGAATTTGATAAGAACGTTCTGAAGAAAGAGGTTCGTTTTGGCTCATTTACATCATCGACTCTTGATCAAAAAGTAGCAAGTGATTTTGGATTTAAATCTTGTTTTGCAATTGAAACTTGTGAAGGTGCTGAAGTGATTAAATACTCTAAGTATCCTGACCAGAGAGAGGTTCTAATTCCTCCTTATGAGCAGTTTAAAGTCACTGCTGTCAAGACGAGAAGAGATGACAAATATCTCTGGTGTGACACTGTGTTCACTTTGAAAACCTATAGAAAAATAAGTTACCTGAACTGTGGTGTTAATACAAAAGCAGTGCAAGAAAGAGAAAAACTTTAAATCTTTTTAATCTTTTATTTATAACATTTGATTGCTAAATTCATTATGAATGATAAACAATCTGTAGCTATAAAATCAAACTTTTTGTACTGTGATCATCTATTTTACAACACTTTAAGTTTTTAAGAAGTCTTTGTAGCAACCTTTGTGTTTGTTGCTTCAAGAGAGTAACTATACATTTGTGTTGTTTTACTTTCTTTTCCTCTTTATTCATTAATTTATAATAATTTATAACTTAATTATTTTGTTCTCCCATGTAATCATATAATGATTTTAATAAACATTTTAAACTATTTATATACTCGTTTAATTGATTCATTTAATGATTAGTCATTTATATTATATTATTATATTTTATGTTATTTTCCATGGTCTTATGATTGTGTGGTCTCAAGGGTAATTTGTGTTAACAAGTAAGAGATAAGCGAATGTCTCAATTTCAAGCTTTTTATTGTCACAGGACGATGTAGTGAAGCAGGATAATTTCCTTTGTACTCCACCTAATGAGTCAGGTGGCACTTATGAGCCTGTCAAGCAGACAGTAGGAGGAGCAAGAGCAACAGAGATAAAAAAAAAAACAGAACACTCAATTTTATACAAATCATTTATAAAAAAAAAAAATTATAATAAAAAAAAATGTTTACATCCCTATGGACACGGGATCTGGCGTCCAGGACTGGATCTAATGTTTCTTTAACAATAATATCTGAACTTCCAACACATTTATCTTGAATTTATTTACACAATGTCCACAGCAATATTAATCATTTTTCAAGTGTTGTTTTGTCCAGCTGTTAGACAGTCGGACATGTAACCAAAGGTGGGTTTGAGTCTCGGAGTCCGGCAGGGATTGTAGGTGAGGGGAGTGAATGAACAGCGCTCTTTTCCACCTTCAATACCACGACTGAGGTGATACCCTTGAGCAAGGCATCAAACCCCCAACAGCAAAAATGGCTGCCCACTGAATCAGGGGTGTGTTTGCAGTGTGTGTGTGTGTGTGTGTGTGTGTGTGTGTGTGCATGTATGTGAAAAAATTACGTAGCTTTAGGCAGTACTATTGGTTGTTTGACTAAGCATATTATAGGCCAATGAAACTTCATGCTCTGGTGAAAGTTGCATACTGTGTACTAGTGTTAATTTCGTCAGACGAGACGAGACGAAATATGTTCGTCAACGACCTTTTTTTTCATGACTAAGACGAGACGATGACAAGACTGCACCACTGTCCAAAAACGCTGACTAAGACTAAATTAACATGCATTATTGTTGACGAAAATGTTTTGCATAAAATAAAAACTAAGATAAAATCTCTCTTCATTTTCGTCTACAATCGTCTCTGCTTTTTCATCAGCTGTTACGGCTTTAAAATATTCAAACTGCGCTTTGGCGCGCTGGCTGGCGCTGAGCCAGAGACGGACGAGCTCTGCTCTTGTCATATAATCACAACTATGCAGTGTTTTTAACCACATAACGCTTATTTTAGGTTTCAGACATTTAAATACACATAACTACTAGTAAAAGGAGACATTTAGAGTTTGTAAAATACACACATCGGTCTATGGAAGCAGCAAATAACAATCTATTCAAATATAATTTGCCGATGTGTTTTATTCATATCACATACACATAGGCATAGTAACTAAAAAGTTCACTCTATTCCTCTTCTAGTTCACCAGCCACTTACTTGCATGTATTTCGGGAGAAACGGATGAATGTATATGTGCTGTAAATACGGCTGACAGGACTCTCTGAGTCTGAACGGCAGCTCGAACAAACATGGCCGCGCTAATCTGGATCGTACAGATTACGATCCAGATCATTTATATAGGGTTTTAAACGACGAAACATACTAATTCACACATATTTGTGAATCGGAATATTAGATAGTTCATGGCATGGTAAGCAAGTGTGTGAGTATTCTGGATAAAAAAGGAAAAACGAAATAAAAGCGATCTATCTGTCATACAGTGTTATTGTGTCTGTGTTGTGTCACGTGACAAGCTTGATGCGTCGCCATGGAAACAATAAGGACGAACGTTCTAAAATAACGGTCGCTTAAAAAAAACTCACTCTCAGGGGTCCGCTAGAATATTTTAAACTCACCACTGAAAGGGTTAATCATTTGTGAATGTGTCTCCTAAATCAGAAATTGAAAACCAGACACGTTTAACATTTGCATTCAACAAAAATCATTCAACAAGTGTATTTTGTCAGGTAATTATGACATTTAACCAATGTTTGAGATATGTGAAACACTTTTTTTTACTGAAATGTGTATCAGTAATAATCTCAGTAATAATGTGTTATTTTAAAAAAAGACTACAATTTTTTGACTAAACCTAGACTAAAATATATTGAGTTCTTTTTTGACTAAAACTAGACTAAAATTAAAAGACTTTTAGTCGACTAAAACTTGACTAAGATACCTTGAGTTTTCTTTTGACTAAAACTAGACTAAAATGACGAGACTTTTAGTCGACTGAAACTTGACTAACAAAAAAAAGATATGTGAATGACTAAATATGACTAAAACTAAAAGGGCATTTGGCACAAGACTAAGACTAAATTAAAAATAGGTGACGAAATTAACACTACTGTGTACTCAAAAATGTATTATATCCACAGCTGATGATCTTTATTATCTAGATCTAAAATATTTAGCTCGTCTAATAGGACAAAACAGTTGAAATGACTGACAAGAATCACGTGATCAACTGGCATGTGTTTATAAGTCTGTTTTATATTATCTTATTTTGCTGATCATATACAGTAAGGGCCAATAAGTATTCGATCACCCTGTGATTTTGCAAGTTCTCTTACTTAGAAATCATGGAGGGGTCTACAATTTTCAGCATAAGTGCATTTCCACTGAGAGAAACATAATCTAAAAATTAAAATCCGGAAATCACATTGTATGATTTTTTACCAATATATTTGTGAATTACTGTGTCAAATAAGCATTTGATCACTTGAGTCAAAAAAAATTAATATTTGGTACAGAACCCTTTGTTAACAATACAGAGGTCAAACGGTTCCTGTAGTTCTTCACCAGGTTTGCACACACTGGAGGAGGGATTTTGGCCCACTCCTCCGTACAGATCTTCTCTAGATCTGTCAGGTTTCGGGGCTGTCGCTGAGCAACACAGAGTTTCAGCTCCCTCCAAAGATTTTCTATTGGGTTTAGGTCTGGAGACTGGCTAGGCCACTCCAGAATCTTGATATGCTTTTTACGGAGCCACTCCTTGGTTTTCCTGGCTGTGTGCTTTGGGTCATTGTCATGTTGGAAGACCCAGCCATGACCCATTTTTAATGCTCTGACTGAGGGAAGGAGGTTTTTGCCCAATATTTCACAATACATGGCCCCGTTCATCCTCTCCTTAATACAGTGCAGTCGTCCTGTCCCCTGTGCAGAAAAACACCCCCAGAGCATGATGCTTCCAGCCCCATGCTTCACTGTAGATATGGTGTTATTGGGATGATACTCATCATTCTTCTTCTTCCAAACACTGCGAATGGAGTTAAGACCAAAAAGTTCTACTTTGGTCTCATCTGACCACAGGACTTTCTCCTATGACTCCTCTGGATCATCCAGATGGTCCCTGGACATGGGCTGACTTAAGCAGGGAAACCTTCCGTGCGATGCAAGATTTTAAAACACGATGTCTTAGTGTATTACTGATAGTAGCCTTGGAAACGGCGGTCCCAGCTCTCTTCACGGCATTGACCAGCTCCTCCCGTGTAGTTCTGGGCTGATTCGTCACCATTCTTAGCATCATTGATACCCCACGCAGTGTTGCCAAATTGGCGACTTTTCAGACCCCCTTATCGACTTTTTTTCAAAAAAGCCCATAGCGACAAATCTAGCGACTTCTTGGACAAACCTTATTTAGTTTATGAGACTCTCTGGTTCTGCCGCGCAAGTGTGAAGTCGTGCTTTCCGAGCGCCCGCAGACGCTCTCCCTCTCTCTCTATCTGCGTCTGCTCTGTTCAGTGAGCGGCAGGGAAGCAGCACTTTCAGATAAAAAAAGATATTCTGATGCTTCTAATTCTATTTTTCAACGCTGGTATAGCCGAAATCACAGCACAGCCATTGTCTTATTCGTAGGTGTATTTGATTTCATTAGACAATGTCATGATTATGAATCACGATTTTAGTGTAGATATATCTTCGAGAGCTGGTTATGTCCTAATGGGCCGCGTTTCAGTCACTGTTTCATATTTACCCCGTTGCTTGACAAAAGAAATCGTAAAATATATCAATATATCTATGAAATACATAAATGAAAACACTTTCATTGAAGTTGGCTGCATTAATCAACAGTATGTGAGCACAGAGATGCAAGACAACACTACGTACTGACGTCATGAATATGCTAATGAGCGAATGACGTCATTTAGCGACATTTGGCGACTTTTCAAGCGGGGTTTAGCTACTTTCCATTGAAAAAAGTTGGCAACACTGACCACACGAGGAGAGATCTTCCGTGGGGCCCCAGTCCGAGGGACATTGACAGTCATCATTAGCCTCTTCCATTTTCTGACAATTGCTCCAGTTGTTCTTTTTTCACCAAGCTGCTTGGCAATTGTCCCGTAGCCCTTTCCAGCTTTGTGAAGGTCTACAATTTTGACTCTTGTGTGTTTTGACGGCTCTTTGGTTTTGCCCATGTTGCTACTTAGACTTTTGCTGATTGTGGGGTGCACAGGTGTCTTTATGACCTCAAACAGGTGCTATTAATTTAGAATCATGAGCAGAGTGTAGCGCAACTATTTAAAAGCAAAATAACAGGTTCTTTATTAGTTCCTGATTAATGCATGTTATAACTAATCGTTAGTTCATAGTCAAGAAATTACTAATTCAGGTATTAATGCATGATAATTCATGTACTGTTATTGTAAAGTGTTACCAATAAATGTACACTAGACACAAATACAAACAGGGAAGAAATGCAATGCACAAGAGCACAACAATGTGTGTTTATTGCACATTTGTGAAAATAAATTAAATAAATAAAAAAGAAACAAAGAAAAGAAAAAAAATAAAGAAATTAATAAATAATAATAATTAAATATACATTTATATACAGTGAGGTCAATAAGTATTTGATCACCCTGTAATTTTGCAAGTTCTCTTACTTAGAAATCATGGAGGGGTCTACAATTTTCAGCATAGGTGCATTTCCACTGTGAGAGACAGAATCTAAAAATAAAAATCCGGAAATCACATTGTATGATTTTTTTTTTACAATTTATTTGTGAATTACTGTGTCAAATAAGTATTTGATCACTTGCTAATCAGACAGATTTCTGACCCTCAAAAACTAATGTAACTACGACATGAGTCATATGTATTACTGCATGAATGCAGTACTGCAGCACAACCTTAATTACATGTTAGTTCCTACAGGTTAGTTAATAAGTAATTAATGTCGAGTTAACAATTATGTGCCCCCCCCCCCCCCAAGTAAAGTCATGACATAATGATACATTACATGTCATGAATTCATGTTACTTTATAAGTAGTTAATAATGAGTTATGGAAAATAATAATCGTTTTGGATATACTGGTGCAAAATAAGGCACAATATTGCTAACTTACTTAGCATTAAGTTATATGAATTCATGACTTGTTAATGTATCATTATGTCTTGACTTTACTTGGGGGGGGGGGGGCACATAAGTATTATTTACTTATAAAGTAACATGAATTCATGACTTGTTAATGTATCATTATGTCACAACTTAATGACTAGCCCTAACCTAACCCTGACATCTTAAAAAAGCTACCAATTTCACAAGTAGAAGAGCAGAGGTCCTGTTGCTGCATTTGGATGGAGAAGGAACTGAACGGTAGGAGGAAAGTTGACTTTTTGAAGGGGCAATTGTGGCCCAAAAAAAGCAAGAACACAAGACAAACATTTGATTTCACTGCATTATGATGATATAATGACCGATCCATAACATAACCAAAGCGATAACCAGCTTCTCCAGCTTCTAACACTGATTTTAAATTAGAAAATTGCATCTGCTTAATGAATGCTTTATTTTAGGATTGCAGCAGTAGAATCACTCAAAACAGGATGAGACAATTGTTTTTATATTATGAATGCATCATCGTGTGTTGGATGAGTTGGCTGAAATGTAAATTTTGCAAGAATCATTCACTGATGTTTGTGACAGCTCCATTTGACAAATTTTTTATGAACAATTTTGCACAGTGCCATCTTTCTTCTAGAACATGTTTGATTTAATTTACCACAAATTGTTAATTAATACATTAACTAACATGTAGGAACTAACATGTAATTAAGGTGGTGCTGCAGTACTGCATTCATGCAGTAATTCATATGACTCATGTCGTAGTTACGTTAGTTCTTGATTAATGCATGTCTTAACTATTCATTAGTTCATAGTCAATAAATTACTAATTCAGGTATTAGTACATGATAATTCATGTACTGTTATTGTAAAGTGTTACCCATTTATTAAACAAAACTTACTATAGGAATAAACGGCCTATCGTTGAGACTTCCAGTTCATTATCCGCTGTAGGGAAATAACAAGGAGAATAACAACTGTACAGTAAAACTGTTTGCGCTACAAACCAATGTGTTCAAAATTAAGATTTAAAATTGCATTTATACAATATTTTATATTGTTCTATGATATCTACATAGAAGGTATATGGTCAGTACAGACACCAACCCATCTCTGCACTTAACATCTCCTGCACAACCAGGAACATAACATTTATTCCTGTGATCTGCCATTTTCGCTATTGTCCTTGCTTTTTTTTTTTTTTTTTTACAATAGCCTACCTGCAAAACGTCTGATGATTAGGCTATGCAAATGTTAGGGGCGTGACTATTAATTATCCAAGACTATTATGTAATAGTCACTGTTATGTTAGGATTGACCTATTTTTCAGTGGTCTTTTGCAAACACCAGATTTATATAAGAAGGATGAAACGATGGTGCTTGAGACTCACAATATTTTATGTTATAATTATAAATAACACGGCAGGACAGTTTGCAGTCAGGGCTGGACTGGGACAAAAAAAGGGCCCTGTCATTTTTGCTCAGACCGGCCCACCACAATCGGTCGGACACAACCAACAAGTACACCATCCTTGCGGTCCCTGTAGATATGCATATCTACTGTTCCATTCCCAAAAACCGAGAACTAAGTGCCATGGACCAGTGTACTCACTCTCTCTTTACTCCCTGGTGGTGATCAAAGGTGGCAGTACAAGTATCATACAAGTATCTTTAATATATAGCAATGTAGAGAGATGGTTACACATATTTTATACTTACTTAGTAAGTAAGTAGCCAACGTTACTTTTTCCCCCCCCCGGTACTTTAGCCTACTTTGTGTAATAACGAAAACATTTATTTTAGTGAAGTCCAAATTAGTCCAAATTAATAATAAGTCCAAAACTCTTTTGCTTTTTTTTTTATAGAAATTCTTGTGTGTTTTCATTTTTCTGATAATCAAATGAAAGCATAAACATTTGTTTATTTTTAATCAAATGAAAAATAAACCCTTTTAATTTTTGGCAAACAAACCGAGGTTTACTGTTAAAATCAATACATGGAAGAAAAATTATATTCAGGTTTAAATGTTTAAATTTTTTCTACAATTAAGTGGTTAATCTTGTTGTAATATTTATTTTTTTATCATATATATTGTACTATGCAAATTATTTAAATAGGAATATATGAACACCTACGTTATACTGTACAAAAGTAATAGACTAATATTGTTCTGTTTCATGTTAAACCGTGCTTTTATTTTGACAGGTTGCTGTGAAGTTTCTGTGTGTACAGTATGATCTGATGCTTGTTTTCTCAAATGAAACAGTAAAAGTGACACTCACAGCAGCTTTGGAGATTGAGTTTATCTGTTCATGTGAGATGCAAATACCAAAAATTAGCGGGAGCGTCACACGTGCTTCAGTATGCGTGTAGGGAAAAAAAACGCCATTGATCCGCCATTCATACATACAGAGGCAAACAGAACATGCAGGATTCATATTATAACGGTCTGCATTTCAGTTTTCACAGAGACTAGTCCATATCGCGATTTGAATTAAGTGACAGACCAACTTTTTATTTATTAATCCAAAAATCAACGAATTCCGTGGCATTCCGCACTATAGTAAATTCCGTTTTTATGAATGGAGTCCGCGATCCAGTCCGTGTTTTCGTGGAGGAGACATTGTAAACGCGCAACAATGTAGAGAAAGAAATGACATGCCTTCGTGTAAATAAGATAAATAACATAAGGCAATTTAGTTTGTGTAATAAAAGAACACTGCATAGACCTGTTCTATAGGAAAAATGACCTTAAATGACTTTTATTGTGATTAGGCGCTATATCGAAAATAAAATGAATTTGACGGTCAAGGGGGGCAGGGGTGCCGTTGGGGGGGCGGGCCGCCCCCTAAGCTAATGGTAGGGGAAACACTGTGATTAGGCCAGCCCAGAGCCATACAGCTGTGTCTCATTTAGAAGGATGCGCCCTCCGGAGGTCGCATTCGAAGGCTGCATACGTCATCGAGGCTGTCTCATTTCAGAAAAGCAAGTAGGACACTTCAAATGCGACCTTCGAATGCGACCTTCTTTCACAGGAATTCGAAGGATGCATGAGATGTATCCTTTGCTACTACAGATAACCCACAATTCTTTGCGTCGCCGTAAACAACTGTCGTTAATTTGAAAAATGCCGGCACCGGCAGATGTACACACAAGCTAAGATGTGGTGTTTATCATTTAAATAGGTAAAAACGGATAAGGTTGTTCTTAATATCCTCCTATTTTTTTTCTCTAACAGATATGCTGCAGCTCTTGAAACAATGAATAAAATAAAACAAGTAAAAACTTTTTTTTTTTTTCAAATTACTTTACAAATTAAAAAATAATTTTCCTTCATTTAAGTAGAGTGAGAGTGCAACGATGCTCTAAATTTGTTTGCATAGTAACGTGATAAATCCTGTTTCATTTTCCAACTGTCCTTTTTTTCTTTCCTCCCGTCCTACGGAGGCTGTCTCGTTTTTGTTCTAAGTTGAGGACACTTCGTATACACATCCTACAGAGGATGCAACCTCCGGAGGATTCGACCTCCGGAGGGCGCAGCCTTCCAAATGAGACACAGCTAAGGTGCGTTCCATTCGACCGTAAGTGGACTGCGAAGTGGACTTCACAGGGTATTCCGCCATCTTAAGTGAGATTCCAAACCGAAGGGAGTGAACATGTTCAGTTCGAAGGGCACTGCGAACGGCATAGGGAATAAGGGAACATCGGTACATCACTTCACAGGAAGTGGACGGGGAAAACTACCCAACTGTCATTGCGCACCGCGTCACCAGTTCGAAGTAATGATGGAGAAGAGCCGTTTAAGTTTTTTTTAAGGCTCTGAAATGAAGCGGTTGCAATAAATGTTGTACAAATTAGAGTGTTTATGAATGGTTATGGCGATTCATGTTACATTTGCATATTGTATTTTATGAATGAAAGTAAAACTGGCGAGGTGAAGCTCTGTCTTGTTTTATTTAATGTTACCACAGGATAGTTAAATATAGGCTGTGTGTGGGGAAAAAAGTGCGTGAGATAAGACCACAAAAATCTGTTAATCTGTTAACGGTCTAAACATATACATTTGGACTATATATTTTTTTAGATACATACGTTTATATGTATTTTATATGTATTTAAATTATAAAGTAAAATAAATTACAATATTTATTTATGTTAAATCATAATCTGCGTGACCCTGCCGTTGATTTGCTTTGATGACGTTCCAGGGTATTCCAAATGAGCGATTATTGTCAGCGAAGTCCACTTCAACGGATATACCGTGCTAAGGGAGTAGGGAGCAGTGAACACTGCGTAGGGACCCTGTCGATCGGAACGCACCTCTAGAGAGAGAGTTGCGACAACGGAAGTCCAAAACGCTCAATCGTCACGTGATACACGCAGCCCGCAAATAGTTCCAGGAAGTTCATAGCGGGCAATTGGAATACATTGAGTTAGAGGGACAGAACAGCAATTTTTGGTATTTTGTTGACAAAAAATGATTTTTTGACATTATTTATAAAATAATGTATACGTAGTATATATATGTAGTTGTAATAGTGTTGGTTTTAAAAGATAAAAACCGCTAATATTTGAGGATTAATGTGGTTAGCGATCTGTACCTGCCTTGTTAACATATTTAAGGCTGAAGTTACCATGGTAAAAGTCCGTGTTTGCTATATAAACAACATCGTGGTCTTTTACCAAGTAATTCAGCCTTTATATATAACGTCAAATACAATTATTTCTATATGTGCGTGTGTTCTTACAGCTTGTATGTTAATCAAGTGCAATCACATCGTTAAGTTTGTTGTCTTTTTTAAATTAATTCCAAATAAGTAAAGATATTTTAAGATTAAGTGAAAATGAATCTTGATTAAGGTTTTTTATTCTTGAGCACCCCTCAATTATTAATATCTAAAAATGTATTTGTAGTATATTCAAATTGAAAAAAAATTTTTAAACATTTTTACACATTAAATCATATATTTTATGTATGTTGAGTTTTGTTATGTTTACAGAAATCAATTTAGACATTAATAATAAATTATAAACCAAGTTGTCCTTGAACAGTCTCCATTACAGTGGGAGTGCACCAGTTACATAAAGCAGAGTGAATGTATGGTTACTCTACTGATCTGGTGAGGAGAAAAAAATTATGCATCAAGTTTTGTTCAATTTACATTTATTTGTATGACACTTTTTAGTATACACATTGTTTCTAGCAGCTTTACAAATAAGAGCTCTGTTAACAGGCGTATCTGTTTTACTGTAATGTCCATATTGCAGAAATGTTCTGAAATTAAGCTATACAAATCATGCAGTTCAGTAACATCACGTAATCAGAAACAATGAACAGATTAAAGCATGATGTGATCATGTTGATTACAGTGCAAGGGCAATTTATCAGTTTTGTATATTTATTTAGAGTCTGCTTCATCTGAAGTCCTCTCAAGGGTTGGCATCATCTCTTCACAGGTGCTGGTCATCTGAAGTCTTCATAAAAAAACTGGATATAGTCAGCAGGAGCAATCTATAGATTACATTGACAAAATGTTATGTAATCATACTTAGGAGCTGGCATTGTTTTACTTCAGGTGGTTCTTGTTCTGAAAGCAGGATAGAGAAGGAGAATAACAGGAGAAATGGTTTTGTAGTTCTATAGTAGCTAAGACGTTTAAGTGTAAAAACAGTAATAACATACAGGTTTACAGTGATTACTGCTATAATACAGCAGTGGTATATATATATATAGCCTAGCATGATTCTGAAACGAAAATAGCTCGCCTATTTTAAAAA
The DNA here is from genome assembly GCF_049309525.1 of Garra rufa. Classification (NCBI taxonomy): domain Eukaryota; kingdom Metazoa; phylum Chordata; class Actinopteri; order Cypriniformes; family Cyprinidae; genus Garra; species Garra rufa. The sequence continues at coordinate 20,251,354 of NC_133361.1, forward strand.
TTTCATTCTCACTTAGGTCAATCAGCATTCATTGCAATAAATTCAGAACTATTAAGTAGCTCCCATCAGCAAAAATCCTGTTTAAAAGCCTTAATTACACAATGATGGATGAAACTGCACGGACATAATGCATAACATCCCGTAAATCTACTAATTAAGTGAGAAATAATGTAATAATAATCTGTTTTAATGCACAAGTTAAATTGATTAGCTGTGCTGATAGTATACAGTTTTGTTCTATAAATGTCTTACCGTTTAAAAGTTGATCACAGCGGTCTCTTCTGCTGCATCTCTACGGCGCTGATATTATTAGCGCGAACTTCCGGGAACTATTGAGCGTCTCCACGATCCGCCATTGCTGTAAAAAAAATGGTCCATTGGCGTCAACGGAGTTGTCGCGACTCGCAACTCTCTCTCTGTATGGCTCTGGGCCAGCCCAGTGTCAGTATGGAAAATGAGCCAATGGGCCACTGTTCCTGCTTTTTGGGCCGGTGGTTGGCCAATAGGTTGGCCAATAATAAAAAAAAAACCATAGAAAATCATTTTAGGTGCATTCGAGATGCACTACACCAGCCTGCCGCCGGCTGGCGAGAGCAGCCGCTTGCAGTCGGGGGAGGAGTAAAGAGACGGCCGTCAAGTCGGAGCTTATAGAGGATGAAACTGTATTCCAAACATACACAAAAAAAGGAATAAAGAAAAAGAAGAAATGAAACTACATAAAATAAATAAATAAAAGAAAAAAAATTACCCTATCATTTATTCTATACAATAGTTTTGCTTTTTTTTGTTGATCATATCAAGTAGGCCTATGTGAGTTACTTTAATGTAATGCAATATGACGTTTATTATTTGCATCTTGGTTTTGTAGTTAGCTATAGGACATTTTTTACAAATATAAGCAGTTTATTCAGTGTAGTGAAGCCTCTCACAGCATCCATTTAAAAAAACAGCCTCTGGTTGATCAGTTTTTTTTTCCCAAAATTTACTCTTATACAATAAGAATATATATTTACCATATCGCCTAATCTTCATTTTCATCATTAATGTTTTGTTTGAATATTAGATATTCGATATAAAGATTGGTTACATACAGGAACTTTTTTAAGAAAAACACGCAGCACAGGTCGTGCTTGTCGTCACATAATCTGACCAATGAGAATAAAGTGTGTCGTCATCAAGGCTTTCACAGCCGATTTTAAGCAGCTGCAGCGCCTGACCTCTGCGACTGCTCTCGTTTTGCTCTCACGGTACTTTGATGGCACCGGATGGCACACGTGATCGAAATAATAATAAACAAGCATTAATAATAAACAAGCAGTGTTGATATATGCAATGAAACTATGAGGGTGCTTAACAGTTTGTTTTACTTTTAAATTGATTAGGCTGAACAAAACAAGCAGCACTTTTTAGAATATTAAATAGTGACAATATTTGCTGCATTTCCTAAAAGACTACTATATGGCAAACACTTTGTCCAGTATTGCTGTTATGTGGTGCAAAAAGTGTAAATGAAGAAAAATAAAATCACTCTGAGGCTACCGAGTTAAGTCAAACATAACTTTATTTCATTATGTTGAAATGATCTTGAAGCACCAAACTACACTGAGAGGATAAAAATATGGTTACAGTGATTTGCGTGAAACTAATATTTATGAACACACACACATATTTAAAATGCTTTGCTTAGCTCAGTGCACAACATACAGTCGTGGCCAAAAGTTTTGAGAATGACACAAATATTAGTTTTCACAAAGTTTGCTGCTAAACTGCTTTTAGATCTTTGTTTCAGTTGTTTCTGTGATGTACTGAAATATAATAGACCTTTCTCACAACTTCCGTATTTTGCACCGGAAATACGTAATTGCTGTGTAAACCTATTTCCGCCCCGGTATGCGGGTAACCAGTTAAACAACGTGAAAAACGCTTAACGTGGCTTAATGTATGTAAAAAACAACCAGGAAACCCCAAGTTTCTGTCAAACCTTACGTGGAACCAACTGGTGGAACAAACATTAACTACTATCAAAAGAACGAACCCTTATTCCACAGATAAAGTGAATAATATCACGTTAAGCGTTTTCTCCCCCATAGAAGCCCATTATAAGGAAACAGCTTAACGTGGTTTACTTACCTCAACAGCGACCAGGGAAGACCAAACTTATGTTAAATTTTACTTATAATAAATACTTGCTGCTGTCAAAAGAACGAGCTCTTATTCAGCATATAAAGTAATCGCCCCCCATAGAAGTCCATTAACCATGTTAAGCTTTTTCCTTAATGGAGTTCTATAGGGAGAAAAGCGTGATATTATTCACTTTATATGCTGAATAAGAGCTCATTCTTTTGACAGCAGAAAGTGTTTATTATAAGTAAAATTTTAAGCCACGTTAAGCGCTTTTTTTTGAATAATGGACTTCAATGGGGGGCGATCACTTTATATGCTGAATGAGAGCTCGTTCTTTTGAGAACAGAAAGTGTTTATTATAAGTGAAATTTAACAGAAGTTTGGTCTTCCCTGGTCGCTGTTAAGGTAAGTTAATCCAAGCTGTTTCCTTATAATGGGCTTCTATATGGGGAGAAAACGCTTAACGTGATATTATGCACTTTATCTGTGGAATAAGGGCTCGTTCTTTTGATAGTAGTTAGTGTTTGTTCCAAGTAAGGTATGACAAAAATTTGGGGTTTCCTGGTCGTTTTTTACGTACGTTAAGCAACGTTAAGCGTTTTAGAACGTCCCGGATAAACTCTTAGTGGAAAAATGTATCCTTTATCCAATTTGTTCCTCTTTGTGACGCAGTTTTCCTACACGACTCTTATCAGGTCGGCAAAAGTTATCTCTGGCAAACCAGCGAGGGAAGTTGTGTAGACTCTCTCCATTTTAATTTTAAATTACCCGGCTTTCTGCTGTGTTGACATTACACAGGAAGTCTGCATACCCTGCGATTGCGTATTTCCGGTTTCTGTGAAAAAGGTCTATTACAAGCACTTCATACGTTTCAAAGGCTTTTATCGACAATTACATGACATTTATGCAAAGAGTCAGTATGCAGTGTTGGCCCTTCTTTTTCAGGACCTCTGGAATTCGACTGGGCATGCTCTCAATCAACTTCTGGGCCAAATCCTGACTGATAGCAACCCATTCTTTCATAATCACTTCTTGGAGTTTGTCAGAATTAGTGGGTTTTTGTTTGTCCACCCGCCTCTTGAGGATTGACCACAAGTTCTCAATGGGATTAAGATCTGGGGAGTTTCCAGGCCATGGACCCAAAATGTCAACGTTTTGGTCCCCGAGCCACTTAGTTATCACTTTTGCCTTATGGCACGGTGCTCCATCGTGCTGGAAAATGCATTGTTCTTCACCAAACTGTTGTTGGATTGTTGGAATGCTGTTGGAGGGTGTTTTGGTACCATTCTTTAATCATGGCTGTGTTTTGGGGCAAAATTGTGAGTGAGCCCACTCCCTTGGATGAGAAGCAACCCCACACATGAATGGTCTCAGGATGCTTTACTGTTGGCATGACACAGGACTGATGGTAGTGCTCACCTTTTCTTCTCTGGACAAGCCTTTTTCCAAATGCCCCAAACAATCGGAAAGAGGCTTCATTGGAGAATATGACTTTGCCCCAGTCCTCAGCAGTCCATTCGCCATAGTTTTTGCAGAAGATCAATCTGTCCCTGATGTTTTTTTTTTTTTTTTTGGAGAGAAGTGGCTTCTTTGCTGCCCTTCTTGACACCAGGCCATCTTCCAAAAGTCTTGGCCTCACTGTGCGTTCAGATGCGCTCACACCTGCCTGCTGCCATTCCTGAGCAAGCTCTGCACTGGTGGCACTCCGATCCCGCAGCTGAATCCTCTTTAGGAGACGATCCTGGCGCTTGCTGGACTTTCTTGGACGCCCTAAAGCCTTCTTAACAAGAATTGAAAACCTCTTTCCTTGAAGTTCTTGATGATCCTATAAATTGTTGATTTAGGTGCGATCTTAGTAGCCACAATATCCTTGCCTGTGAAGCCATTTTTATGCAACGTAATGATGGCTGCACGCGTTTCTTTGCAGGTCACCATGGTTAACAATGGAAGAACAATGATTTCAAGCATCACCCTCCTTTTAACATGTCAAGTCTGCCATTCTAACCCAATCAGCCTGACATAATGATCTCCAGCCTTGTGCTCGTCAACATTCTCACCTGAGTTAACAAGACAATTACTAAGATGATCTCAGCAGGTCCTTTAATGACAGCATTGAAATGCAGTGGAAAGTTTTTTTTTTTCGATATTAAGTTAATTTTCATGGCAAAGAAGGACTATGCAATTCATCTGATCACTCTTCATAACATTCTGGAGTATATGCAAATTGCTATTATAAAAACTTAAGCAGCAACTTTTCCAATTTCCAATATTTATGTAATTCTCAAAACTTTTGGCCACAACTGTAGTATTTTTTTACGGACTTTGTTGGTTACTGAAATAGAACACAGTTTAAGTCACTTTTTCTGCCAGTGCTGTTCAAAGTGAACACAGTGTCACACAAGAGATCTTTCTTCGTTTCTTTTGTGCTGACATCAGTAACGTTAAATGTCTCATATGGAGGAATCAGCACCTCATCCTCATCAGGAGCATTAGAATATTTTGCCACTTTAGCACCTTCACAAGTGTAGATTTTAAAACAAGATACATTTCCAAACTTTTCTAGTGAATTAAAAAGAGAGGAGGAAACAAATGAGCCAAAACGAACCTCTTGGTTCAGAACATCCTCATTAAACTTGACCTTTGTACGACGAAAAGAATAATAGCATGTGTTTTGTGTTTTGTTCAGAATCTGAATCGCATCTGTTAACAAAAAGTGAAGTGAATACCAATTGTATGTCTTTTCCATGTAATTTCTTTTATTTTCTTAAATTTCTTTGCACTTTTTTGCCAAGCCGTTTTAAAAACAGGTGAGCTATTCAATTCCTTCTGTAGACATGTGTTCTTCACCAGGTCTGCCATTTTAACAGTACAACCATCATATTGATCATCAACAGAATTCAGCGCCATATCCAATGGATATATGTCTTCAGCAGCAGCTGTGTGATCCTACAGCAACAGGAATCATAATGATCAATCATCAGTATTCATGTCTGTAATATTCACACTTGAACACAATTTTACCTGTCCTAGAGCAGCTGAAATAAAAAGAAGAGCTTTGATGATCAGCAGCATCTTGATTTAATCAAATCCCTCAGATGAGCTAGTAGATGCTGAAAAACACGAAACAAAACAGCTTTTCACAAATGCTAAATCTTTTACTCCAGTTTGTGCGCATAGATATGCACAATGACCTTGAATTTGTACTTCAACCCCAAACTTACCTGAGAATATTGTCTTCTTTGTCAGATTCTTCCTTGGCTTTCAGGAACAGCAACAAGAGCAGAAGATCAGAAAAAGCAGTCGGATGACGATAACAGTTCAGACTGAGATGAGGAGGCGAAATTGCCTTTTTATACCTCTGAGATATAGCAGCTAAAGTGTGATCTTGATGTTTTTTCCCTGTTAAACAGTTTTTAAACTGTTTAGGTCATCATAATACAACACTTGTCAAGGTCTGTGTGGTTTCACACTGGACAAACTGTGAAACTGTGAGACAAAAAAAGAATATAAAAAGCTTGCCATGTCGAAGTGTTTTACTCCACGACAGTTTGTTAATGGTTATTATTTAGCCCCTGTTTATCATTCAGGCGTACTTTTTGAAATGATCACTTTTTAAATGTTTTATATGTAAATATATGTGCACATTTGCACATTAACTGTTTATCTGTGTTCATTTTTTTCTCTCTCTAAAAGTCCCTAGGAATGTACAGAGGATGAATCATGATTTGAATTTTATTCAAATGAATTTCAGAGAATAACCAGCACCTACAATTGCGGTCTTGGCCATTTGATAGCATGTGCACGCAAGAAGTAGTAGTCATAGAGACTTCTGAACCGACATTTATAAATGTATTTTAAACTATTGAAAATTATTGAAACACTTTTTTATTTTATTTTTTATGATTAAACACACCTGATCCAGCTAATTAAGATAATTAGGAGCAGTGTTGGGGAAAGTTTCTTTTAAAAGTAATGCATTACAATATTGAGTTACTCCCTTTAAAAGTAATTACGTTACTTAGTTACTTTTAATGGAAAGTAATGCGTTACGTTACTTTTGCGTTACTTTTTAAATCTGGGCAGGGCTTGTTTGTTTTTAATATAAAAAGTTCTATTTTGGGCAAATGTAAAAGCTTTTTCACACCAAAAGCCTCAGGCTTAGAGAAAAGTAAATTCACGTCTGTTCAGTAGATCGCAGAAGAAAAAATGTCAACTCTTCAGCAATAAAAAAAGGAAAACAAATGTTAGATTATCTTGAGTCATTTTTGCTTATTAGTATGGATGAACTGAATCATTGAAGGTCGGTGTCACGTATCTGGTCTTCCCTGTCATCATAAACTCTTGCACCACACTTCATGGACTTCATTCCCCATAAGCCACTGCACTAATCACTGCATTCACTGTGAGTTGTTGAATAACACACCACTTTTTGATGAAGTTTACTTCAAGGACTTGTTTCGGATGGGACTGAATGAACCTGCTAAATCTATGCTGCCTGGAGGGGAATTCAGATGCCCACTAAGGGACGTTATTCAGTATGCATTGTTGCTATGTGGCTCTCCTTTAACTGTGGGTGTTTTGGAGGAGTCACAGCGCAAGATGACCGCCCTTCCAGAGTCTCCGCTGGTTCCGCCCAGCCTTCCAGAGTCTCCACTGGTCCCGCCCGGCCTTCCAGAGTCTCCGCTGGTCCCGCCCGGCCTTCCAGAGTCTCCGCTGGTCCCGCCCGGCCTTCCAGAGTCTCCGCTGGTCCCGCCCGGCCTTCCAGAGTCTCCGCTGGTCCCGCCCAGCCTTCCAGAGTCTCCAATGCTCCTGCCCGGCCTTCCAGAGTCTCCGCTGGTTCCGCCCAGCCTTCCAGAGTCTCCGCTGGTCCCGCCCGGCCTTCCAGAGTCTCCGCTGGTCCCGCCCGGCCTTCCAGAGTCTCCGCTGGTCCCGCCCGGCCTTCCAGAGTCTCCGCTGGTCCCGCCCGGCCTTCCAGAGTCTCCGCTGGTCCCGCCCGGCCTTCCAGAGTCTCCGCTGGTCCCGCCCGGCCTTCCAGAGTCACCGCTGGTCCCGCCCGGCCTTCCAGAGTCTCCGCTGGTCCCGCCCGGCCTTCCAGAGTCTCCAATGCTCCTGCCCGGCCTTCCAGAGTCTCCGCTGGTTCCGCCCAGCCTTCCAGAGTCTCCACTGGTCCTGCCCGGCCTTCCAGAGTCTCCGCTGGTCCCGCCCAGTCTTCCAGAATCTCCGCTGGTTCCGCCCGGCCTTCCAGAGTCTCCGCTGGTCCTGCTCGGCCTTCCAGAGTCTCCAATGGTCCTGCCCAGCCTTCCAGAGTCTCCGCTGGTCCTGCCCGGCCTTCCAGAGTCTCCGCTGGTCCTGCCCAGCCTTCCAGAGCCTCCGCTGGTTCCATCCAGTCGTCCTGAGATTCCTGTCTGCCCGGTTCTGGTCACGGAGGCCATGCATGGACGGTGTGGATTCCCACCCACCCTCCCTGCTGCTCCAGTCCTGCCACCTCTGTCTCCTGACAGTCCCTCTGCTCACCCACATCCCACCTTCGGTGCAGAGGACTTGCCGTGGGACTGCCAGTCGCCATCGGTGTCCAGACTGAAGGATCCTTCACCATCACCTCCAGTCTCAGAGTCCTGTGCTCCACCTCGGCCCTCCGACCCTGCAGCTCCACTCCGGCTCTGTGCTCCCTCGTCTCCGTTGTCGGCCGTCGGCCCACCAGCTCCTCCGGGCTCCATCGTCTCTCCGGCTCCGCCCCGGTCAGTCGTCGCCCCACCTTCGCCTCTGGACTCTACTCCTCCGGCTGCGCCTCGTCACTCCGTCCTGCCGGCTCTGTGGACCTCCTCCCTCCCGTGGGCACAGCCTCGATCCTCTGTCACTCCGGCTCCGCTGCGTACCTCCGGACCTCCATCTCCGCCGGGGTCGCCAGAGCCTTGGGTTCCGCCTTGGTCCTCTGGATCCTCTGTGTCGCCCAGGACCATCGACTCTCCGGTTCCGCCTCGGGCTCCACCGGCTCCACCTCCGTCGGTCGGCCCCATGCAGGAGCCAACCCTTCCTCCACCATGGCTTCTCCCTCCGTCGGCTCCGCCTCATTTCGTGGTTCCAGTACCCCTACATGGACCTGGCCCTCCATCCCTCCCCCTGTTCCGCCTCCGCTCCACCACCCTCAAGGTTGTATAAGGTGGTTAGAGCGTCTGGAAGCCGCTCCTTGTGGAGGGGCTCTGTCACGTATCTGGTCTTCCCTGTCATCATAAACTCTTGCACCACACTTCATGGACTTCATTCCCCATAAGCCACTGCACTAATCACTGCATTCACCTGGCCCTTGTTTCTCACTGCTCTGATTAGTTCTCCCAGCTGCACCTCATCACTCTGACTGCATTTAAGCCACTCACACACACAGCCACCTTGCGAAGTCTTATTGTTCCATTTGGTCGTAATTCTAAGCGTTTCTCTCTGTGTTGGTTTATCAGTGTATGACTCTGGACTGTGTACCCCGTTGATGCTTCCTGCCATTGCCTGTCTATCGAACTGTTTCCCGGATTACCTACGTTGTTCCTGTTTTCTGGTGATTATTCTGCCTGTCGACACTTCTCAAAGCCTTGCAAATGGATCCGCACGTCTCTGACTCCTCCTTGTGACAGTCGGCAGCAAAGACATCAAATAATAAAATGGGATTAAATACATAAAGGATATTTGTATTATTTAACATTTAATTATTGCAGGTTTGTGTTGAATTTCAGTTTTTATTCATTTTGAGGAATACTGTATCTGTTTTTTAGTGAGTGAGAAGAATTAATGCATGTTTTACGTTTATTCTAGCACTAAAGTAACATCTTACAATTTTTCTCAACATGGGAACATGAGTGCTTTTAATCTATAAATGGGTGTGTGTGGGGGGGAGGGCTGGCGTTATTTATTTGAAAAAGTAACCTATTTTCTTGTCAATTAAAAAGTAATGCATTTACTCGTTACTTTACTAGTACTAGTTACTAGTTACAAAGCTAATTGTTATTATCAGAAATGTAGTTACCTTGCATCTATATATATTTTTAGAGTGGTATGTAAGTGTGATGTTGATGCATCCAGCTCAAGTAAACTAGTTTAGCTCATCACATAATGCAACACCTCTGAAGTTCTGGTCTGTTTGTGGTTTCACAAACACAAGCCCAAGCACAAATTCTCAATGTAGAAGTATATGGCAGCCATATGCAATTGAAAAAAGTATGTTTTTATAAGTGTACAATCTCCCAAAATATGTTGTTACGTTGAGAAAAAAACTTTACAAGACAATCAAAGTTTGTGTAATAGGAATAGAATAAGACAATTAAATGAAATTATGTTTTGTGGTTAGTCTGCAATGTTAGCATAGATAATAATAATAATAAAAACAGGCAGTGTTGATATATGCAATGAAACTATAAGGGTGTTTACAGTTTGTTTTACTTTTAAATTGATTAGGCTAAACAACAAGCTGCACTTTTTAGAATATTAAATATTGACAATAAATGCTGCATTTCCTAAAAGACTAACACATGGAAAACACTCAGTTTTGTGGTGCAAAAAGTGTAAGTGAAGAAAAATTAAATCACTCTGGAGCTATAGTCAAAAATAACTTTATTTCATTATCTTGAAATGATCTTGAAGCATTGAACTACACTGAGAGGAAAAAGATGTGTCTATATTGATTTGTGTGGAGCTGATATGAACACACATATTCAAAACACTTTGCTCAGCTCCAGTGCACAACATTTTTTTAAGGACTTTGTCGGTTTGTTACATACAACACAGTTTAAGTCACTTTCTATCCCAGTGCTTTCCAAAGTATACACAGTGTCACACCAGGCACCTTCCTGGCCTTTCGTCTTGACACCAGTGACTTTAAACTTCTCATATGGAGGTATCAGCACCTCTTTCTCACGATTAAGCTTAGAATAGTTTGTCACATCAGTACCTTCACAAGTGTGGATTTCAAAACAAGTTACATTTCCAAAAAAATTTGTTCTGTTTTGTTCAACAGACGATGATGCAAATGAGCCAAAACGAACCTCTTTGTTCAAAACATCCTTATTAAATTGAACATGTGTACCACGATAAGTCTTAATGCATTCGTTTTGTTTCTTCAGAATCTGTATCGCATCTGTTAACAAAAAGTGAAGGGAATACCATTTGTATAAATCGTCTCTGTAGTTTTGTTTACCAGAACGAGCGTCATTATTGAAGTCTTTAAATGGTAAAATAATTAAAGGTTATCTCTTGAACTTTCAATTTCCTTTTTAGTTTTTTGAATCTCTCTGTTTCTCATGTGTGTTTACGTTTTTAACTTACTAGCATATCTTCTACAGTATCTGTCACTTTTTTCATGAACACATCTCAACCTTGTTGCAAAACAACCACCTCATTGTAATTTGTTTTCACATAGTATAGGTCTACATTTATTTTTGAAAAAAACAATAAATAAATAAAAATACTACATTAGGACCATGTGTTATTGTTTTAGCTTGCCTTAATGTGAAAATTAGTACAATAATAGCTACATCTTGAATATATCTTTATAAAAAAAATCTTACATGTTACAACTGAACATGTTTTTGCATTAGCATGGGTCATGTTTTGCCCTAAGGGAAATTATGCTGCATTCCAGACAACCCGTTACTCGTGTTTTTCCAACCTTCTACCAGTGAAAGTGCACTGGAACGGCAGTCAAACCCGTGACTTCCCACTCGTAAACTCGTACTAGATCGCTGTACTCCCAGTTCCGAGTTCTGACGTAACATATAGCCCGGGAAACAACGTCAGCCTAAATGGGTGCGGTGTTTATGCAAGTAGTACACGGTGGAACAATAGAGCCAAATTATTATGCAAATGATATCTTTCTCTGATTTTCATAATTAGTCAATGCAAATGACAGTCAGTATAATTTTTAAGTCATCAACCATTATGGTATAATTAAAATTTTATTGAACAAACCTCCTAATGATAACAGTATTTATTTCAAAAATAAAAAACTGAAAACGCACTGTTCCAAATTATTATGCACAACAGAGTTAAAACATTTTATAGGTTGTAAAGAACTGAAAATTGGCATTTGCTGAATTTGCAGCATTAGGTGGTCATATTTACTGAAATCAAAAGCTATTTCAATCAAAAACATCCTAACACGGCAAGTTACATCTTACCATAGGACCCCTTCTTTGATATCACTATCACAATTCTTGCATCCATTAAACTTGTGAGTTTTTGGAGAGTTTCTGATTGAATTTGTTTGCAGGATGTCAGAATAGCCTCCCAGAGCTGCTGTTTTGATGTGAACTGCTTCCCACCCTAATAGATCTTTTGCTTGAGGATGCTCCAAAGGTTCTCAATCTGGTTGAGGTCAGGGGAGGATTGTGGCCACACCATGAGTTTCTCATCTTTTATGCAGATAGCAGCCAATGGCACAGAGGTATTATTTGCAGCATGAGATGGTGCATTGTCATGCATGAAGATGATTTCGCTACAGAAGGCACTGTTCTTCTTTTTGTACCATGAAAGAAAGTGGTCGGTCAAAAAATCGACATACTTTGCCGAGGTAATTTTCACACCTTCAGGGACCCTAAAGGGACCTACCAGCTCTCTCCCTATGATTCCAGCCCAAAACGCCACCTCCTTGTTAACGTTGCAGCCTTGTTGGGACATGTTCCATCCACTACTCCATCTATCTGGACCATCCAAAGATGCACGACACTTATCAGTAAACAAGACTGTTTGAAAATGAGTCTTCATGTATGTCTGGGCCCACTGCAACCGTTTCTGCTTGTGAGCATTAGTTAGGAGTGGCCGAATGGTAGGTTTATGCTCAACTGCAAGCCTCTGGAGAATCCTACACCTTGATGTTCGCGGGACTCCAGAGGCACCAGCAGCTTCAAAAACCTGTTTTCTACTTTGTAATGGCATTTTAGTAGCTGCTCTCTTAATCTGATGAATTTGTCTGGCAGAAACCTTCCTCATTCTGCCTTTTCCTGCATGAACCAGTCTGTGCTCTGAATCAGCCACAAATCTCTTCACAGTACAATGATCACACTTAAGTTTTTGTGAAATATCTAATGTTTTCATACCTTGTTCAAGGCATTGCACTATGTGATGCTTTTCGGCAGCAGAAAGGTCTTTTTTTCTTTCCCATATTGCTTGAAACCTGTGGCCTGCTTAATAATGTGGAACATCCTTCTTAAGTACTTTTCCTTTAATTGGGCTCATTTGGCAAACTATTTATCACAGGTGTCTGAGATTCATTTCAGTGATCCAAAGAGCCATGAGACACAATACCATCCATGAGTTTAATTGAAATCAATTTTTTTTTTATGTTTATGACACTTACATCCAATTTTCATAATAATTTGGAACACGGTGTAATGTTGTAATCAAATTAATAATAATCTAAAAATAATAATAATTCATAAATGTGCCCAGGCAGTTTGGCGTGACTTGCCTGGAATGCTACAAAGTCGTGAGTCGTAGTTTGAAGTGGTGATTTACTAGTTAAAAAACCTGCCTGGAATGCAGCATGGTATTATTGGGCCTATGGTAAATATCGCCGAAGCGAGGGAGACCTCCCCCATTATAGTCGCTGTTTTAAATTACAGCGCATTCGAAACTGCAAATAGCCCAAAACTGTGAAGTGGCAGGATCAGTCACACGCACAGCGGTGACAAAGGTGCGCTGTGCTCCCGCCACAATGTAGAGATAAACAGCGCAAATTGCTTGATCCATTTAGATATAACACAAAATTGTGTTATACAGTCCAGTCGTGTGATATGAGAACATTAAAGATTCTGTAGGTTCTGCTGGGCTGGCTGAAAGCAGCCGACATTAGAAACTGCATGAGGTAAAGTATTTTACGTGGTACACGCCAATACATAATTACTGTCAGTATTTTTAATTTTTATTAGAAATATCATAGTTTATTATTACTATTTATTTAAAAAAAAAAACATATAATCATGGTAATGTTATCTTGAGACCACCTTTAACAAATACTATCCAGTTAATGTCTCTAAGCAATAATTTCTTTCTTTTAATTGTTTCGTTGTAATTCATTTTAATTGGAGTAAAATGTTAATGTAATAAGAGCCTGATTAAAGATAAATATCAGTGTCTTATATAAATAAGGGGTTTACTGCCCATTAAAGTTCTTAAAGGGACAGTTCACTTGAAAATAAAAATTGTCATCATTTACTAAACATCATGTAATTTCAATCCTGTATGAATTTATTTCTTCTGTGGAACATAAAGGAAGATACTTTGAGTAGAAATCAAAGGTAACCAAATCTGCATGGTTACATTCTACAAAATATATTTTGTGTTCCACAGAAGAAAGTAAGTCATAAAGTTTTGTAATGACAAGAGAGTGAGGAAATGATTTTTTTTTTTATAGCAGAATTTATTAGCAATAAATGTCCTGCATTCTAGCTCAAAATCAGTGCTTTACTGCATACATTTTCATGTGACAAAAATGCATTATCAAGTTTGTTGCATTTGAATTTAGCAGTAGGCTATCTAGCATTATTTGTTTCTGTCCTGTTTTATTCATTAATTTATTTACTCCAACAAAACTTTCACGGGGGAACTTGTGGGCTGGTTGGTCTGTATTTGTCCAGGGCCGAATTTTAACCCCAGTCCAACCCTGCCACGAACGGTGTCTATACTTGGCGTTATAAACGTGATCGGATCGTCCTGAACTTCCGGGTGGGGTCGTCACGTGAAAGGTCATCATGAGGGTCATTCTATTTACAGCTAAAACATTATTAATTAATTTTACTAATAGTTCCACCCTGCACGTGCCTGCATTAATGTGTGTTGGCAGTTTGTGTACACAACCACTCTACAATGATAAACATCCACCCAGTGGTATTTTTTTAATCTTTAAAAGTAACATCCCCTTTTTAAAGCACACTGACAGAGGGCGCTGCCATGATAGTTGATTGACATGACCCGCCCTCACCAAGCTGAAACAGTCCGACTCCGATCGCCATTGTGTCGACTCAGGTGCAGGGGAAGACAAGAATGTCTCCGATTTAGCGATTGAGGTGTTCTGATGTTAAATGTAATAATGAACATAGCAGTAGTCATTTACTCCCAACATCTGAGCCACTGAAGATGCAAAGGAATTATGTTACTTTCATTTTAAATAAAGGAAAGCGCCGATCCCGATCTACATATGCGTCTATGTTCGTGTGAATCATTCCTGATACAGCTTCACCCACAGCAGAAGTGAGTATAAGGGTTTTATATGCATCTCTGCAAATGGCCTTTCTTAATAATGTGCTTGTTGGCAAGTTTTGTCACTAAATGTGGCTAAATGCGGCTAAAGTAAACATTATGGCTCATAATCCCACAATAGAGAGGGGTGGGGCGAGGAGAGCTCATTTGCATTTAAAGGATCATGCAACAAAATGACTTGATTTTTTTGCAGAGCTGATTTTGACCAGGTAAAAGGGTGTTTTTTACACAACTATTGAGATATTTCAACCAAAGTATATTATACACTTTTGATTAAGACCCTAAAGAATCATATGAACTTGTGGAAAATGGGCATCCAATGACCCCCTTAAGCTTTATGCATTGTACCCTTGTCTATAGGACATTCCTCTTGTAACCGGTCTCACTTTGTCACTGTTACGATCTGCGTTGTGTTACGAAATAAGAGACGGATCACTGTCTGGATCTGCTGCTGATGGAGAATTTATTATGTGGAGCATGCAGTTGCTGGATGGTGAAGAAATAGAGAGAGTACAACAAATAGAGTTTCGTTCTGTGATTTTCCCACCTCTCTTCAGCGTGCTTAACGCGTTCTGAGGATGCAGCGCGGGTTAAACAGAAATGACGTCATGACGTAAAATTAATACAAAACTACTTTCCAAAAGGGACACAAATAATAAACAAAACAAAATCATAATGTTTTGGTGCACAATCTGGTGTAAAATAAATGCATTAAAATTGAAAGGAAGGATCATTAGTGAAATACAATAAATCTTATTAATCTTATTAATATCCGTCACACTCTGAATAAATAATCATGTTCATGAAACAAGAGCACATAATTCTAGCAAGTGTGTAACTTTAATGTAAAATATTAAGTATTTGACACCAAAGTGCATATACACAAACAGAAAAACAAAGTTTAGAAAAGCTCTGAACTAAGAATGACAAAAAAAAAAAAACTAAATTTATTAACAACGTGAGGATTTACAGGTTAGCAGGTAAACATTTTACAAAATAATATGTGCAAAATGATTATAACATTAAAGAAAGCTGCATGGTTGGCACTGTTAACCTCTTAAACTCTTAAAATTGTGTTCAAAATGTTGATGCTTCATTTACATGACCTTCCTCATATGTGACCCTGGACCACAAAACCAGTCTTAAGTCGCTGGGGTATATTTGTAGCAATAGCCAAAAATACATTGCATGGATCAAAATTTTAGATTTTTCTTTTATGCCAAAAATCATTAGGAAATTAAGTAAAGATCATGTTCCATTAAGATTTTTTGTAAAATTCCTACTGTAAATATATCAAAATGTAATTTTTGATTAGTAATATGCATTGTTAAGAACCTAATTTGGACAACTTTAAAGTTGATTTTCTCAGTATTTTGATTTTTTTGCACCCTCAGATTCCTGATTTTAAAATACATGTATCTCGGCCAAATATTGTCCTATCCTAATAAACCATACATTAATAGAAAGCTTATTTATCGAGCTTTCATATGATGTCTACATCTCAGTTTTGTAAAATTTAACCTTATGACTGGTTTTGTGGTCCAGGGTCACATATAGTATCAGCCCATATATGGTCTCATTTGAAAGCTTAGAGTCTCCTCTTTACGAGGAAAACCATAAAGTAGTAAAATTATGCCTAGAATTTATTTCGTACCACAAATTTCCGCCTAACGATTGTGAAGAATTATTACAAAGAATGTGTATTTCTTATATTTTTCACAAAACAGACACGTCATCACAAGAAAGCTCTCATCCTCAAGAATCTGACCATTTAAATCATTTTATTGTGTGACAAACACAGATCGTAACACATAATCTTCAATTGAATCGCGATGTCAGAATATTACCTCAAGAGTACAATAATATATTCTATTACCTTCCTCCACATAGGCTACTACTGCTTCAGTTAGCCGCAAACAGCCACAAACTCCATTTCATCTTTTAGATTAGGATCTCTTCTTTCAAACGAGACCATTTTCATTTTCTGTGTGCTTCCATTGCTAAGAATTCAATTGTTTTGCCAGACGCTCTTCTCCAAGCACCGGAGCGCTTTTTCACATGCGCACAAAACCGCTAAAATAGGCAGCTCTGTGTTGACGGCTGGGTTTAGAGCGCTTCAGTAGATCAGATTACACTCCGCTCCGGTGACAGCGCAGCTTAGAGCTGTGTAAAAGCTGACACCTCTCCCTCTCCAGACGCGCAGAGCGAAGAAGAAACATGGAGAGGTTCCGGGTCACAAAAGATGCTTCGATGGTGCAGGGGCTTGTGGGATATGTAGTTTTTGGACTCTCAGACCGTCTCAGACGAGTAAAGCGGTCGCCATTAGCCAAAATAGACGCTAAAAGAATAAATAACGGGCAGGTTGCCATGGAGAGGAGAGGATCCGCGGCTGATAAGCGCCTCTAAGTATTTACAGTGCTTCAATTAAGGTTTGTGATATTCTTATAATTTGACACGTAAAAGCCACCAAAACAATCTGCTAAGCTATGTATTGAGTGTATGTATTGAATATTATTGACAGTAAAGTACAGCAGGTGTTTCAGTAAATACACAGACAAACATAAAAATGAAACATAATTCAGTCAATAATCATGAAAAGTGCTATGGTACATAGTAAAATAGGATTCTAATGGTGCGTTCACACCGCACACTTTGTCTGCGTCAGGCAACGCTCCCAACGCATCTAGTTTGACGGATGTACGTTGAAGCTCGCAACACTTGCTTTTTGGTGCGTTCACACCGTACACGTCAGGCAACGCATCTAGTTTGCACACTTCCCCTGAATAAACACTGGCAAACTAGTTGGGAGTGGACATTTTGAAATCTTCTCATAACCATGTTTCGCTAGCTAACGAAATGGGAAATAATTACGTTGAGAAAAGATTTGATAACTTAGCTGACATTCCGATCTCTTCAGCGATCTTCAGGGGTTGATCCTCGGGGGCCCT
>NC_133361.1:20269162-20420385 GCF_049309525.1 Garra rufa
CCAAACTCCCTATTTAATGTTGTTTTTTGCAACATAAATTCAAGATAGGAGTATCTAAATGTTTAGAAATGTTCACATTAATTTAGCACCTGTCTGTTTAGTTGACATGGAAAGATGGCATTGTGTGTTTTTTTTTCTTTCTTTTTTTTTTCTTTTTTGTTTGTTCAAAGTGCCAAGTGAATTGCCTTTTTACTACTAAAGTGGATAAACTTTTGACACCATATTTTAGTATATCTTAAGTTTTTTTTAATTATTAGATCACCTGTCGCATGGACATGTTATTCCATGCATGTCGCTTTACATTGTACTGTCTAGAGGGAATGTTGTAACATTTCACAAAAAATATACCATAAGTTCATAAAACAAGACCACATATTTGTACCAGATGAAATAAGTAAAAGTACCAAGTTCAGCAGGTAAATACTTTGTAAAATAATATTTGTAAAATCAGTAAAACATTACAAAAAGTAGCATGGCTCCCTGTTAAACAAAGCACAACTCTTTTCACTTTTTCCAGTGCTGTTCAACACAAACACAGTCTCACACCAGAGATCAGGCTGATTTGTCTTGTTTTTGACAGCAGTCACTCTAAACGTCTCATATGGAGGAATAAGCACCTCCTTCTCCTCAGGATACTTTGAATATTTTGTCAGATCAGCACCTTCACAAGTGTAGATTTCAAAACAAGATACATTTCCAAAACCCTGTATTACTTTACGATCAAGAGAGGAGGATGAGAACGAGCTCAAACGAACCTCTTTGTTCTGAACATCAAATTTAAGATTGGTACCACGATAAGTTACATGGCATCTATTTTGTGATTTCTTCAGAATCTGTATCGCTTCTGTTAACAGAAAGTGAAGTGAATACCATTTAAATGTGCCCTCTTTGTATTTGGGTTTGTCAGTGCGAGTGGCTTTGGTGAAACTACTGAATACATTCGAGTCTTTGTTAGTATACACATAAATGGCAATAGATTGATTCCTTGTCAAGTAATCCTCTGGTTTCTTGGCATTCTCCTCACCCTCTTGCCAAGTCTTATTAAATTCATCTGAGGCAGATCTTTCCTTCTCTAGATAGTATTTCTCCACCTTGTGTGCCATTTCATTTGTACAGCCATTATATTGGTCATCAACAGAATTTGGTGCCATATCCAGTGGAAATATCTTCTCAACAGCAGCAGCGGCTCTGTAATCCTGCAGTAAGAGCAATCATAATGATCAATCATCAGAATTGATGTTTGTAATATTCATACTAGAACACAAGCTTACCTGTCCTAGAGCAGCTGAAATAAGAAGAGCAGCTTCCATGATCAGCAGCATCTTGATTCAGTCAAATCCTTATTATGATTCCAATCTATTGAAGCGCAGATGCTGAAAGACAACCAAAAACAACAGGGTTTAACGAATACAAAACATACAACTGCAATAGGAAAAAATGCCAAACTTACCTGAGAATACTGTCGTCTCCTCTTGTCAAGTTCTGTTTTCTTTTCAATATTCTTTAAGAGCTCAGCAGCAATGAGAGGAGAAGTTCGCTCACAGCCAGATGCTAATTCAAACTAAGTGAAGAGGAAAGCAGCTTTTGTATAATCACAAATGTCATCTTGATGCAGGAACATTTAAAAAGTTCAGCTTATCTGACCTTGGACTGACTCCAAGAATCCTCTCAAGTTCAGAAAAACACACCTGGATATTTAGCTAGAATACAGTCCTCACTGAAATTGTCCAGGAATGTGATGTAAAGATTCTAAGGTGTGTAATCTTTCTGCAAGATTTCAAAGCTAGTTACATTTCCAAAAACGTAATTGATGCAATAGAACCAAAACAAACCTTCTTGTTCAGAACATCAAATTCAAATTTATCAAATTCAGGTTCACTGCCACAAAAAGTTAAATAGAATTTGTTTTCTTCTCATTTCTGTTAAAGCGTGATCTGAACACATATGTTTGTATGTTTGTTGAAATCTCCATTGACTTTAGTGTACACATATATGGTGGTTAAATTTCTAGCAGATTTTTTGGCATTATTCTTTTTGATTGTATTCTTTGGATATTCTTCATCATCACCAGGTGTTCTCTGCACAGTTGTCATTTACTGGTTAAAGTTACTGAAGGACAGATATTCCAATAATATTCAAATAAAAAGATGAAGAAATTTGCAACTAAAAAGAGTGTCTGATGTGTTATGACATAACAGACCTACTTGCTTAAGTGTGATGCCTCTACCTCAAGTGGTTTCACGTGGGACCGTTGTTATTAAACCTGATCTTAGGATCTCTAGTAATTGTAAAGTAAATACTGGGCCAAAAAAAAAACAAAAAAAAAAAAACACACACAATGACCTGAGCCATTAGGGTAAAGATTGTCCAAATTGTGTTTATAATTAACCTGTTGAACCACTGTTATTAGCAGTAGTGATATTTCTCCATTGCAAATAATTTACTTGTTGATGCAGTAGTGTAATAGGAAAACAACAGCCCCAACTGGCATGACGTACATGCTGCTTGTTCTGAGTAATTGACTAATACATTGAAAAGGGTGTGTTCAAAATAATAGCAGTGTGGAGTTTAATCAGATAATTCATTGATTCTGTGAAAAAACAATAGGTGTCAATAATTGTCCTTCTTAAGGAAGAATGTGTCACACATTGTTATAAAACATATTTCCTTCTGAATTGCAAAGTAAAATGGGCCATTTCAAAAATTGTTCAGAAGAAAAATGTGGCTTCATTAAAAAAGTTGATTGGAGAAGGAAAAATGTGCAAAAAGAGTGCAGCAAATTATAGGATGCTCAGTTAAAATGATCTCAGATGCATTAAAATGGCAGCAAAAACCCAAAACAAGCAACTACTGTTAAAACGGTTCGAATAATTGTCAGAAAGGCAAATCCAGCCAATCACCACCTCTAGAAAGATCAAAGATGATTGCAATACTTTTTAATTGACATTTATAAAATAATCGCCAAAGTTTTGCGCAAATCTGTAATTGAAACGCGTTTAGTGACCCCAAATGCACAAGTAAGTGAGCAACATCTTGGTTTCAGACAAAAAGGATTGAGGTAATGAAGTGGCCAGCTCAATCCCCTGACATCAACCCAATTGAAATGTTTTGCATTAAAACATTAAAAATGCAGTTTCTGAAGCAAAACTCAAATTCATAGGAACTATGAAACAGTTTGTTAATCCTGGGCTGTAATAACCATGCCAAAGTTGGTTGACTCATGCAATGCATATGTGCAACAGTTATCAAAAACAATGGTTATACGACTAAATATTAGTTTAGTAATTTAAACTAAAGTTCAAAATGTTTTTTTTAAGTGTTTGAGTTTAAAGATAAAAATGTCAATACTGTAAATCATTAAATCTCTTAATACTTCCATTTAGAATTGAATGTACAATGTTTCAACTATATATTAAATTTGGAAATAATAGCCATTAAAAAATACTGTATTTACTTTTATTAAGGTACTGCTATTTATATGAACACAACTGTATATCAGAGGAAGTCCAAAGGAATATTTTAGAAATAATCAGGACTATAGTAGCTATTAAGTTAAAATAAATATCATACAATGACCAGCAGGTGGTGCTGTAACTACTTCAATTCCTTTATGAGTCCCATTCCATCATATCAAGTTAGACATACAGTAGACCTAGAGAACTAGAAAGACAGCCATTATTGTACAGGTTGCACAAACTCGATTTACCTTCAATAATCCACTTCATTAAAACGTTCTCAATCTGTAAATATAAAACGATGTCAGCTCTTCCTGCCAAAATAAAGCAAACATGGTATAAATTATTCATTTATTACATCGAATCAGCCTCTATTAAGGCACATTTAAGGCTACCAGAGCTAAAAAAAAAGAAAGAGAGAGAGAGAGAGAGAGAGAGAGAGAGAGAGAGAGAGAGAGAGAGAGAGAGAGAGAGAGAGAGAGAGAGAGAGAGAGAGAGAGAGATAATATTATTATGTAAAAAAATAAATAAAATACAAGCCAATAATTAATTCCTACAAATTTGTATTTCTTTATTGTGGTTTCTACGCCATTTATTACAAACTGCATTAGCTAAAACTGAAGTAAAATTTGAACTGTTGGTGGTACTAAAGGGTTTGAAAATCTGACTCCAAATTTGGTCTGATGATTTTTCAAAAACTGCCCAATAATTGTGCCAAATTTAATAACATTTTACCATACAATTCTGCCTGATAATATCAAAGGTATAAGAAGAACAGAAAACTTACAGATACAGATTCCAGTGCAACTTTGGTGCTTGACCTCCAGTACTGCACTGTAAAAAGGTAAGATGTTTGCTTAAATGCAGCATTTACTCACAATATAATCAAAAAATTAATCATACATTTATATAATAGGCGGAGACACACACCAGCTTTAAAATGCATCTGTATCTGTTTCTCTGGTGTGATGAAATGTCATTAAGATACAAATGTACCTTCATCACAACCTACCTTGTTTACCGTAATCTTGAAACTTTGGGTCCTCATACTGAAATACACCACAAATTTCCATGAACAATAGCTGTGATGTTGGACAAGGTGCCATTTACCAGTTTGTTCAAATCAATTGGCTTAATCACTATAATGGACTAAGCCAATTCCAATTTAAGGCAAGAGGAGTCACGCTTAACCACGATATAATTGTGTTTTAATGAAACCCAAAAAAAAAATATGTAGTTGCTCTTCTCTAGTGTAAGCCGGGTCGGGCCTGCTCATGTAAACATCCTTAAATAAGTATGACGCTCTTAGAAAACTATTATTCACATTACGCTGCTAATACTCAGCAAGTGCCACTCCACATGAATCACCAGCACATGAGCTCACTGCAGGCCTGGCCCTGTAAACAAAGGAGCACAGCACCACACAAATTACATAAGCATAGATTAACCAATATACTTAAATAAGAAACAGTGGCTGGTCTGCCAACTTCAAAAAAAGAAGAAAAAAAAAATCTTAGTAATTGCCACCCACACAACCAACAAAATAATACAGTAAATCACTGCTGTAAAGTTGGATTCATATTCAAAGTTCAAAGTCTTATGGCCGTCACATTAGAATGATAAGGTTCTATCTGACATTTTTGTGAGTTTTTCACATATTCTTATTCTGTATTATGTGACAACTTATTTACATTGCTTGATGTTTCTTTTGTAAGCTGAGTAGATTTTGGGCCTTTTTTAGAAAACAAAAATGGTTCTATCTACAGAAGTCTATGGAACACAAAAACTTTGAAGCTCAATATCTCGAAAATGCTCAGAATGCAGATAGAACCTTATAATTCTAAGGTGACGTGGTTTGTGTAAACAGGTTCGTATGAGATGATGATTATTATTGACATGTATAACTATCATTAACAACTCTGTTTGTGTCTCAAAATTAGCAAACAATAATTTGTTCAACATCTAACGCAATTAACACAATACATAAAACAAATGAAGATGAATCCCAAAGGGAAGCAACAAACAGAGGATATACGTGAATCCTAAATACTGACTCAAAATATAACTTGATTTAGTCTATTTAGAAACTGATTATAGCTGGGCTCTGATGCAAAGTGTATTACTGGCATTCAACAAAGAGCACTTAGGCCCGGTTTCACAGACAGGTCTTAGACTAAGCCAGGATTAGGCCACACTCTCAAAAAGGATGTGTTAATTTTTAACACATTGTTTGTGTTATGTCTATTTTAGCACATTTTGTGTTACTTTGTGTTAAATGTGTGTTAAAAACGAAAAAGAAAAAAGAAAATATCCAACACAGTGTGTCCAACACAATATGTGTTAAATATCAGCCAATCACATTGCTGCTTGCGTCACTTCATGAGCCGTTGTTCTACTGAGACAAGCAAATTTCCTCGTGCTTCAAGTTTTCATCGTCAGGACATAACTTCGATGTGTGAAGGTAAGAAATGTTTGTATTTGCCATTATACGTTTTTAAAATGTCTTTTGTGATCGTTTGGAGACGGTCGAGGGGCATTTGGCACATATACGTGTTAGCCGGAAAACTGCCTCACGAATGGCCATGCGAGCTGCGCCCGCGACTGCTGCACATCTCGACGGTGGGAGCTTATTTTAACAAGCTGTATAGTTTCTTTTGTTAGATTAATTGTGAACAGAATCGCTTTTAATTAATCATTGTCACGTTGTAGTGCTTCACATGAGGAAATGCATTCGTTCGTCGCGTCTTTCTCTTTGAAAATGAACATTCGTGGTGCCATGTATTGTGCAAATTGCCCTAACGCTAACATAATCTCTGATGTTTAAGATTTTCTTGCCTTTTTAGCTATCGCTATTTTACAATATTCGCCATGTGTAGCCTATAACAACAGTATCTTTATTTTACTCTTGCAGCTTTGAATGGAAGACACTCCTGAAGCGCTTGTGGCAGTTACTGACAGGAGACAAACGAGAGACTTCATCTCACGACCCTCACCATCACTTGTATGCAGATGAAAATATGTTAATAAAACGATTAATACTTAAGAGGTTGTCAAATACCACATTTTTTTTATTATTTAAAGTACAAACTTTATAAATCATTAACAACTTTTCACTCAAGGAACTATTAAAATGTTAAAATGACTGTATTGTGATTGTTTACCTCTTTTTTTTAACCTAGAGTTTTTATGTAATTGTTAATAGCAGGTTTAATAAATTGTGTTTAAACTACACATTTAGTTTGCAGTGTCTTTATTGCATACACCATTGTTAAAAAATAACA
The DNA here is from genome assembly GCF_049309525.1 of Garra rufa. NCBI lineage: Eukaryota > Metazoa > Chordata > Actinopteri > Cypriniformes > Cyprinidae > Garra > Garra rufa. The sequence goes on from NC_133361.1 coordinate 20,275,899, forward strand.
CATACTTGACACAAATTGTGTATTTATAACACAATAGTGTGTAGAAAAAAACAACACATTTTCTGTGTTAGCTGGAATAACACACTGGTTGAGTTAAAACTAACACAAAATGTGTTGTCCTTAACTAGACACAAAGGTGTGTTAAGAAACAACACAGGCTGTGTTGTTTTTAACACATCCTTTTTAAGAGTGCATAGTTTAATTCAAGTAATTTGTATAAATGTGCTTTCGAAAAAGCATTACTGGTGTGCATCTTGAGACAAAACAAAGGCACTGTGAAACCAGGAGATAATGTCATTTCTAACATATGACATTTCAGGGGAAAAGTTTTTTTTTTTTTTTTTTGCTTTTCTGCATATCTGCTTGGCCCATATTGTGAAGGCAGTCCGTCAAGCAATGCTCAGGCAGAGAGAAGACAAGGGCCTTGTAGAGTTTGCAATGTCCTGATTTGCCAGACTGCAGAATTTAAGCACCATCTCTGAAGCCAGACAGATCTTCAAGATATTATGTACTGTCATCACAACTTTACAGTATACAAAAATTGTTGAAGTAAGTGTTCATGTTTTGAATATCTTCATCACAAAATCAAGATAAACCCTCTGTAGAATCAGCTGAACTGAAAGAAAGCCAACCGTGGGACAAGTAAAAAATTATCATGGGAAGTTTCCGCTTCACTACATACTTTCAGAGGATGTTGAAAGAGGCTCAGGAGCAGGTGGCACATGAGACCTCAGAACACAACCCATACTTTTGTCCAGAATCATCAGCATGCTTTTTGATGTGTATATTGGACTTTTTCCAAAGTGGAGTGGCTTGTTATTGGGAGATCTCAAAAGACATGCCTCATGTGTAACTCTGGTGTGACAGAAACAAAGACAAGAGACACCAGCTGTCATGTGGAGAAATGGTTTGGAATTGTCTAACCATCTATCATGGGAAAAATGTGAGCAGGAACATTTATTTGAAAAATGTACCAATCTCTGCAGGCCGGATACAAAGTGCATGTACTACAGCACAACCTTTCCTAAGGTTTACTGCTCAATGTTCCACCAGTGGATATTGGTGAATGAAATGAGAAATGAGGAAAGAAAGAGACAAGGTTCCTCACTAGAAACTGTAAATTCTACTCCAGTCCACATGCATCGCCAGTCCCTCACAAAAAAAAAATAATAATAATAATAATAATAATTTTGAAATGTAATAGGTTACAGATTACAAGACACCCTTTTTAATTTAATAAGTAGTGTAACTATTTCAATTACTTTATCAAAGAATTGCAACTGATTACATTTGATTACTTTTCAAAATTAGGCAAATTGTTTCCCTAAACATTTGAAGCAGGCAGGGTTAACCTTACAGTAATACTCAACACTGATAACTGTGAGATTAATCCGCAAAATCCTCCATCACTGTCAATTTTAGAAAAGAAATCAGTTAAAACTGTATGTGTGTGAAAAATATTTAGATGTAACCTGCTTTGTAATTGCAAACATTTTCATAAGTAACTGTCATTTAATTACACAGATTACAGTTACGTTTATTTTGCAATTAAATTATGTAATTATGTAGCATGTAACTGGTTACTCCCTAAAACTGCCAATGGGAAACCCTAAGGGGCCGTTCACATGTAGCGTCTTTTGTGCGCTCAAGTTCGTTATTTCAAATGTAGACGCGCGGCTTGCGCGCGCATAATGGAAGCGACGCGGTCACGACGCGCATGCGGGGCGACGCGCTCGTTTTTTCCAGGCGCGTCCGCGCCGCATCGAGATAACAGGTGCGTTCGACTTCATGCGGCGCCGAAAGAAATCGGCTGCCGCCTTACAAAACAATACATTCTGGTAAGATCATTTGTCCGACTTTGATCGGCGCTGCAGCCGCCTTTCGATCACGTGTGCCATCAAAGTAACGTGAGAGCAAAACGAGAGCAGTCGCAGAGGTCAGGCGCTGCAGTTGCTTAAAACCGACTGCGAAAGCCTTGATGACGACACACTTTATTCTCATTGGTCAGATTATGTGATGACAAGCACGACGTGTGCTGCGTGTTTTTCTTAAAAAAGTTCAGGTGTGTAATCAATCTTTATATCGAATATCTGATATTCAAACAAAACATTATTGATAAAAATGAAGACTAGGCGATATGGTAAATATATATTCTTATTGTATAAGAGTAAAAAAAAAAAAAAAAAAAAAAAACTGGTCAACCAGAGGCCGTTTTTTAATGGATGTTGTGAGAGGCTTCACTACACTGAATAAACTGCTTATAAAAATTGAAAAATGTCCTATAGCTAACTACAAAACCAAGATACAAATAATAAGCGTCATATTTCATTACATTAAAGTAACTCACATACTTGATATGATCAACAAAAAAGCAAAACGATTGTAGCATATAGAATAAATGATAGGGTAACTTTTTTCTTTTATTTATTTATCTTATGTAGTTTCATTTCTTCTTTTTCTTTATTCCTTTTTTTTGTGTGTATGTTTGCAATACAGTTTCATCCTCTATAAGTGTCCGACTTGACGGCCGTCTCTTTACTCCTCCCCCGACTGCAAGCGGCTGCTCTCGCCAGCCGGCGGCAGGCTAGTGTAGTGCATCTCGAACGCACCTAACATCTCAACTTTTCAGAATGCCGCAAGCGCACCGCAGTCCGCAGGTCATGTGACGTGAACCAACCAATCAGCTTACTCACGTTCTTCCGTTACATTGAAACCTCAGCAGAAACATGGAGAAGCGGTGCTGACGTGGAGGAGGTGGGCAGGAGATGGCGGAAGGAAGCGAGGAGACAGGAAGTGAGATGGGATTCGAAGAGGAGGGCGGGAGAGATAGGAGTGTTTGGAATGTAATGCGATCAAGAAAACGAAAAAAAAAGGATAAAGAAGTAGCTCATATAGATGAAACAGATAGTGAACAAAGCCTGATAATAAGTAAACAACAAGAGGAACATAAAGTGATCATGACACTATCTCAGGAGGGGTCGTCATTTGGTGAGTGGAATCCGATACAACTAACAAGATCGATAAACAAGGTGTTAGGTGAAGTTAAAGATGCAAAAGTTCTGCGAAGTGGGGCGCTGCTGATTTTTTGTAGAAATAAAGCGCAACAAGAAAAAGCTATAGAATTGAATAGAATTGATGGCAAAAGGGTAAAGTGTGTCTCAACTGGAAATAAGATGAGGAGTAGGGGAGTCATTACAGGAATACCTGTAAATGTCCCAGAAGAGCAAATCAGAGATAATGTGACAGGGGCAAAAGTGCTGGAAGTAAAACGTCTAAAAACAACCAGGAATGGGGAGAAATGCGATAGCTTGTCTGTTATGATTAAGTTTGATGAAGTTAAAATTCCAAGTAAAGTATTCATAGGCTACATGAGTTATGAGGTCAGGACATATATCCCTCCCCCTTTGAGATGCTTTAAATGCCAGAAATATGGCCATGTGGCGGCAGTATGTAAGGGCAAACAAAGATGTGGAAGATGTTCAGGAGAACATGAGTATGGGAAGTGTGGAGAAGGAGTAAAGCTTAAATGTTGTAACTGTGGAGGAGAACACAGTTCAGCTTACCGCGGGTGTGAAGCTAGCAAAAGGGCAATGGAGGTGCAGCGAATGAGAACAATGCAAGGTATAACTTATGCAGAGGCTGTAAAGAAAATGTCTAGGGAAAAGGAAGCCTATAAACCAGAAATCAAAGGAAACAAAGATAAGACCTGTGAGAATTGTAAGGAAATAGAGGCAAAGAAGGATGTGCTGGTCGTGGGAAAAAATGAATTTGTGTTGTTTATGGTAGAGGTAATAAACTGCTCAGCGCAGACAGACAGAAAGACAGAAAAAATCAAAATAATAGTTAAATCAGCTGAAAAATATCTAGGAATAAAAGGACTTAGTTGTGAGGTAGTGGAAGAAATGTTAATGGTAGGTAATACAAGCTCTCAGACATGGGCTGGTGGTTCTTTATGATACTAGTCATTTTGCAATGGAATGCCAGAAGCCTTATAGCCAATGGACAGGAATTTAAGAACTTTGTATCTGAATTAGTAGACAGACCTCATGTAATATGTGTGCAAGAAACGTGGTTAAAACCACATTTTGAATTTGTAATGTATGGATATACTTCCATCAGGAAGGATAGAGAAACAGGAAAAGGTGGAGGTGTTGCAACTTTTATTAAAAACGGGATGAGATATAAATTAATTAGTAAAGGAATAGAGAATGAATCTGTTGTTATTAGGGTATGGTCAGGGGAAAGTAGCATAAAGGTTGTCAATTTCTACAACCCTTGTAGTAGATTAAACACTGATATATTGGAGTTAGTATGTGGGTCAATACAGGGTAAAATAGTGGTGTGTGGGGATTTTAATGCACATAGTACATTATGGGGAAGTAAGGATACAGATATTAATGGGTCAGTAATAGAAGAGTTTATAGGTGACAAAGAGTTGGTATGTATAAATGATGGAAAGGGAACACGATACAATAGTTCAAGTAACACAGAAAGTGCTATTGATCTAACACTAGTATCAAATGAAATTGCAGGAATCAGTACATGGGAAGTAAAAGACAGGTCGACAGTGGGTAGTGATCACTATCCAATAATAACTAGGATTGGCATAGAAATACAACAGGATAATGAAGTGAGAATACCAAGATGGAAGTTAGATAAAGCTGATTGGCAGACATTTCAAGAAATGAATGAGATTAAGTGTATGGAGCTAATGAATAAAAATATAAAGAATGTAGAAGAAATGAATGATGAAATAACTAAGTCTATTATACAAATAGCAGAGAAAACAATACCAAAAAGCAGAGGAAATATACGGGAAAAGAATGTGCCATGGTGGGATGAGAGTTGTAGAAAAGCAGTTAAAAGTAGAAACAAAGCATTCAGGCAGCTTAAAGCTCACCACACGGTAGAAACCTTAATTAATTATAAAAGAGCACAAGCGATAGTTAGGAAAACGATTAGAGCTGCAAAACGTATATATTGGAGAGAGTTTTGTAATAAAATTGGAAATGAAACTCAGTTGTCAGACATATGGAGAGTAATCAGAAGAATGAGTGGAGTAGGTAAAAGTGTAGAAATACCGGTGCTATGTAGTAATAATAAGGATGCAATTAGTAATGCAGAAAAAGCAGAGCTTCTGGTAGATACGTTTGTGAAAGTTCACAGTTCTAGAAATGTGTCCATAACAGAAAAGCAATATAGGGAGCAGACACTTTTGGAAAATTCTGGGATAAGAAAAAGATTTGCACCGGGGGGAGATATGGACCTCCCTTTTACTATGTTTGAATTAAAAAGAGCTATTCTAAACGTGCGACAAACAACACCAGGTAAAGATGCTATATGCTATAGTATGCTAGGCCATATGAAGGATGTGTCACTGGAGGTAATTCTTAGATTGTTCAATATGGTATGGAATACAGGTAAAATCCCACTTAAATGGAAACAAGCAGTGATAGTTCCAATACTAAAACCTGGTAAAAATGCTTCAGACCCATCAAGTTATAGGCCTATAGCATTAACGTCGCAATTAGGCAAAATTATGGAAAGGATGGTTACAGATAGGCTAAGTTATTTTATAGAAAGTAAGGAACTTTTATCTGCATATCAGTCTGGGTTTCGTAAGGGTAGGGGGACAATGGATTCGATACTGTGCTTAGAAGCAGAAGTTAGGAAAGCACAAACTAATAAAGAAAGTGTAATTGCTGTGTTTTTCGACGTCGAAAAAGCGTACGATATGCTGTGGAAGGATGGTCTTCTTATTAAACTTGATAAAATAGGAATAAGAGGTAAATTATACAATTGGGTGCTAGACTTCCTGGATAAAAGGACAATAGAAGTTAAAGTTGGCACAGACTACTCAAGTAGACATATAGTGGAAAATGGTACCCCACAAGGTAGTGTTTGCAGCCCTATACTGTTCAGTATTATGATAAATGACATCTTTGACCAGGTAGGAGGAAATATAGGTAAATCGCTTTATGCAGATGATGGGGCACTTTGGGTTAGGGGTCGAAATATAGAGTATTTAAGAAAGAAAATGCAAGATGCAATAGAGAGAGTGGAACAATGGACATATAAGTGGGGATTCAAACTCTCAGTCCCAAAAACACAAGTTATATGCTTCTCTAAACGACATAAAGTAGTACCTTTGAAACTGTATGGACAAAATTTGGAGCAGGTTAAGGTAGTGAGATTTCTAGGAGTTCTTTTTGATGAGAAAATGACTTGGTGTCAGCATATTGATAAGGTTAGAGATAAATGTAAAAAGATTAACAATGTGTTGAGGTGTTTATCAGGTCGAGACTGGGGAGCAAGTAAAGCATCACTAATAAGAATTTATCAGGCTCTCATGAGGACTGCATCTGATTATGGCTGCTTGGCATATATGTCAGCTGCAGAAACTAACCTTAAAAAACTGGATGTGGAACAGTCACAGGCACTCCGAATATGTACTAGAGCATTTAAAACATCACCAGTAACTGCATTACAGGTAGAGACAGGAGAGATGCCGCTCCGTATTAGGAGGGCCAAGATCATGTTGGCATATTGGACAAATTTACAAGGACATAGTACAATGCACCCCACAAAGACAGTCTTGCAAGAGTGTGCAGAACATAATAAAAGCAACTTCAATAGCTTTGGATGGGTGGGGAATGTAAAAGCACAAAATGCAGGTCTCAGTCAGTTGAAGATAAGCCCCACTGTGGCTATGTCAGAGATTCCACCTTGGAAATTTGTAATGCCATCTGTAGATATAAGCTTGCAGCAAATATTAAAGGAAAGATCAGAAATAATGTCACAGTGGTTAATAGTTCAAAATTATGTAGAGCAATATCAAGACAAGTTATTTATATTTACAGATGGATCAAAGCAACCTGAAACAGGCCGGACTGGTGCTGCTTTCTTCATACCCCGGTATGAAGTAGCATGTAAAAAAAGAACAACAGACTACCTGTCGGTATACAGTGTGGAATTAATAGCTATCTTGCTAGCACTGGAATGGGTGGAAGGCAATATTCAGAGCAAAGAGATTGTTATAGCATCAGATAGTCTGTCAGCATTAACCAGCATTCAGTCTGGAAAGGTATCATGTAGACAAGACCTCATATATAGAATTCTCTATTTACTCCTCACACTTCATAATAAGAAAATAATGGTATCTTTCCTTTGGGTTCCTGCCCATGTAGGGGTGGAAGGAAATGAAATAGTGGACACACTAGCAAAAAACTCTGTAAAGCATGAGGTAGTAGATGTACAAGTACCAGTAAGTAGAGCAGAGGTTAAAACTATTATAAGAAAGTACATACTCAAAATATGGCAGTATTATTGGGACGTAGCAGATACAGGGCGTCATTTATACAATATTCAAAAACAGGTAGTCACAAATACGAAGATGGGCAGGAGCCCAAGGGAGGAGATGGTAGTATCGCGCCTAAGAATGGGTCATACTGGTTTAAATGCAACATTGTACAAAATAAGGAAACATCCCACTGGGCTATGCAGTCACTGTAATGCACAAGAGACAGTAAAACATATACTATTAGAATGCAAAAATTATGAGGATGATAGGGCAGAATTAAAGACACAAATCAAAGAACAAAATATGACACTTGAGTATATATTGGGAAATACATCTGGGAAAGTGCACAAGGTATTAATAAATTACCTTAAAAATACTGGGTTAATTGAAAGAATTTAAAATGAGTATGCAATCCAAGGAGTTTTTTTTTTTTTTTTTTTTTTTTTTTTTTTTTTTATGTATATATATATATATAATTTAGTTTAAGTTTCACTGTCCTCAACGCCATTCTACTGCCCACACTCCAGTCTAGTAGGTGGCGGTAATGCGCCTTTTAAGTGAGGTGCCAACCGCCATAAAACCTGAAAGAAGAAGAAGAAGAAGAAGAACATGGAGAAGCAGCTCATCATTGTGGTCCAGGGATTTCGTGAACTTTATGATTTGTCAAGCCCCCATTATTTTGACGCTAATAGAAGAAACAATGCATGGAGACGCATAGGCTTGGAGCTAGAGCGCAGCTGATGGTTGCTTAGAAACGGCAGACGCGTCCGGAGCGCCTAGCGTTTTCCACGCGTTTTTAGGCGCGACATGTGAACGGCCCCTAAGGCTGAGATTCTCATCTCTGGCCCTAGAGGTTCACTTCCTGCAGAGCTCAGCTTCAACCCTAATCAAATACACATGAACAAGCTAATAAAAGGTTACAGAAAGTTGAGTTTTATCAAGGTTGGAGCTAAATTTTGCAGGAAAATGGTCCTTGAGGGCCAGAGTTGAGAACATGCCCTAAGGTCTCCTAAACTTAAGACAGCAAGACTGCAAGTATGCAGTCTTGTGCCATTTGGACCAGGGCCAAACAAAACAAATCACTGAAAAGCAACTGCAGTAATCCACAGTTGCCAAATCCAAGCGCTTAGTCAAACTCCCACACTATCTATAAAGAAAAAAAAATACTATAAACCTGGACACAAATATTAGCCACATGAGAAAAATATTTAGTTCACAAACTGCGTGGAACTCATAACAATAAAACAATGACAATAAAAATGTCATTTATCGGTAGTTTAGCACTCACAACCACCAGACATAAAAGGCACATATTTGTAAATATTTGCAGTAAATATTTGTCTGCCTCACTTCCCACATAACGAGTGGAAATTTGTTGACAAAAAGAGAAAAGCCACATAATTAAGCTGTAGGATACTATTACACAACAACCATTCAAACACAGCCAAATTAATGTACATACCTGTGTAGAAAAAAAGGTGAAAAGGCAATACATAAAATAGCACAATTTGTTGGCTGATAAAACTAGCAATCACCGCTATCTATCTTTATGCATTCTTGAAGTGATGTGACATGTGAACGGAGGCATAGGAGGTTGTTTTGAGAAGTAGGCGTGCCAGATGAAGTCTCGATTAGAGGTTTGTGTTGGCAACGTAGAAATCACTGACCAATGACAATTAAAGAGTCCTCACTTTCTGTCCAATCATGTGCGTGAATTCGAACCCCCAGATCTTATTTTACAAATAAGTTTTCATTCAGATATATTAAATTATATATTTTTAAATTCCCAGTCATACAAGTAATATGAATAATACAAATTATTTCAAGAAAATATTTGTCATTTAGCTACAATTCATATTTGTGTGCATTTTTCCTTTATTACATCATATTGATATTCGTACTGGCATTAAATGCCACACTTTAATTGGTAAATAAATTTACCAGAGAGAGAAATTCAAAAACACTCGCAGTTAGGCTTTTATTTATGCACATAACATGAATCGATCTAACGTTAACTGCTTTGAACGACGGAGCTTCATTAATAGGCTTTTAGCTGCTTTATTTTTTATTTTATTTTTTCACTAACCACCAGCTGGCGCTGTTTTCAACACTCTCGAAGCTTTGAATCTTTTCAACAAAAATGGAAAAGAAAGAAAAATAAATCAACAACATTAATGGTCCATTAACATACCTGCTAAAACATATAACCGACACAATTAGGCCTATCAACAGCGTTAGTTGTGCACTTGTCACTTGAATTTTTAACATTAGTTTTTCTCTTAAGTTAACTTTGAAAGAACTTTGCCAGAACACTAACCAAAGTTCTGAATTCTGAACTAAACCAAAAAAGAAATATAAATGTAAAGGTATAAAGGTTTTTTGTTTGTTTGTTTTGTTTTGATTGAAGTTGTTAGGACAATATTAGGTCAACATAACAACTATTTAGAAATCTGGAATCTGAGGGTGCAAAAAATCGAAATATTAAACGAATTTGCTTTAAGGTGTCCAAATGAAGTTGTTAGAAATGTATATTACTTATCAAAAAATACGTTTTTAAATAGTTATGGTTGGATCCAGGGTCAAAAATGAAATTATTGTGGTTCAAAGGTTGTAAGCCTGTAAGAAAATGCATCTACATTTCTTGCTTGGACAAAAGCAGATGAGTTTGGAAATATATTGGTTTAAAAATTAACAGTTCAAGTGTTGATCTAACAAAATATTTTAAATACAAACTTCTGCTATAAAACTCTAGATGGCGCTGGCTGATAGGGCGTTAACTCAATTTCAATTACATCATTATCTACAGGGCGCTGCTGATTGGTCTGTTGCATCATTATTACATCATTAGGTTTTAGCAGAGCTATTGCTCATTCCTTTATTGTCAGGATTTAATAAAACTCCCCATAACAATACCACAAGATTCACTCTTCTGCACAATTAAAACCACAACAAACTCCAACAAGATGGACACATTTCAACATGATTGATTAAAATAAAATAAATAAATAAAAAATGCATTAAAAATGTATAATATAATGCAGCATATAAGATACCTTTACCCTTTCAGCATGCCATAATGGATTTTAATGAACTGGACTGATAACTGTTGAACTGGCTAATTTCAATTCATTATGCCTATTACTCACAATGTAGAGAAATACTGAGAATGCAATGAAATGAATTGATAATAGCCAATTGTGTATGACAGAAAACAGGAAGACATAGGTTCAAACCTTGAAGATTGTATTGATGACAATGAACACAGAAGAGCCAAACAGGGGCCAGGGCAGCACTATCAATGTTTTTTAAATGATTAGGGGGAAATAAATAAAATAATTATAAGTTATGTATGCTAACTGCTACTTAGCAGAATGTGTGGAGTGGACTTTTGAAATACAGTGTAAACCAGTAGATTTTTAAAAAGACTTCAAAGAGGTGAGCCACAGCTTGGGGCCACAAAGTATTCAAAGATTCAAAGCCTTTGTAAATGTTTTGACTGAACCAGCTGGCTTTGGAGTGTTTTTAAACTGGCCAAGTAATCTAATTTTAATTACTATTGTAAAGCTTCTAAATGTTTTAACATCTCTTAAAAGAACCAGTGCTTTGGAGTTTTTTTTTTTTTTATGGTCAAGTAATGCAATTTAAATAATTATTGAAAAGTTGTATTGCAAATTATTGTCAAATCCTGGCATTCGTTTACATGCATATTGTATCTCTCTAAATGAATATTTCTTAAAATTCAAATTTAATTTTATATATCATTGACTTTCCTTTTAGTTTGAAAGAACATGATTTGTGCTCAAATGTATTTACAAAATGTTTTACTTATCACAGAGAATTATGAGAGAAAATAAGCTTTAAGAGATTTATTTGGTTGACAAAATTAGACAAATTTGAATTAGACAATGCTGCATTTCAATAAAAAAGGCAATCAGTGTTTAGTAAAAAAAGAAACATGCAGTATTGATTGGCTGACACAGAACAAAATAATGTTTAAATTATTAAAATATTATAGAAAGCAACAGTTCAGGCCACTTATTTTTCCAGAGCTTTTCAAAGTAAACATTGTCACATCAGAGATATTTATATTTTTATGATCTATGATGCACATGACTTTATCATTTAAAGCATTTTGTTCAGCGCAAACCATAGTACTTTGTTATGGTCTTGGGTGTATTTTTGAACAGAGCACAGTTCAGCTTACTTTTCATTCCACAGCTTTCCAAATTGATCACAGTTTCACACCAGAGGTCTTTCTGATATATTCTTGTCCTGACAGCAGTGACTTTAAACTGTTCATATGGAGGAATCAGCACCTCTTGCTCATAATTAAGCCTAGAATATTTTGTCACATTAGCACCTTCACAAGTGTAGATTTCAAAACAAGATTTAGATCCAAAGCGTTTTGCTAGGTCACGATTAAAAGAGGAGGATGTAAAAGAGCCAAAACGAATAACTGGCAAAGCAATCTCATTAAATACAAGTTTTGTACCACGAAAAGTAGTAAAGCACTTACTTTGTGTTTTCTTCAGAATCTTGATTGCTTCTGTTAATAGAAATTGAAGTGAATACCATTTGTATGTCATGTCTGTGTAGTTTTGTTTTCCATTGCGAGTGTCATTATTGAATTTATCATATATTTTAATTTCTGGGTTAGTGTACACATAAATGGCAATTGAGTTTTCATGTTTAATTATCAAGTTATCATTTAATGCTTTCTTTTTAGCTTCTTCCCAAGCCTCTTTAAATTCAGGTGAGCCATCGCAATCCTTTTTTAGATATTCTGTCTCTACACGTTTTGCCATTTCCTCTCTACAGCCTAAATAATAGTCATCAACAGATTTCAGTGCCATATCCAATTGCAGTCCTTCAACGGTGCTGTGATCCTGCAACAACAGAAATGATAATGATCAATCATCAGTATTCATGTCTGTAATAGCAATGTGATCTCATGATTATTCGCATGTATTTTAAATAAAACGTACATTACTGTACTGACATATTCACAGCATCTAAACGTGCAAATACTTAGTATTTTTTAGCATTTTAATGCACAATACTGACATATTGACAACACCTGAAAACAAATCCTTATGAATATAATTAAATAGTTTGTTTACTTAATATGAAATTATTTACATTTCATTCTGTTCCGTGTGATTTCTGCTGCCAGCTCGTTTCCAAGATCTACATAATGTTAAACAAGTCTATACTTTAAACCCTTAAAATAAATAACATTTCCGCAATCATTTAACCATTCATGTAATATTAAACTTTGTTTTCCGTGGTGGGACACAAAAGGTGTCTTCTCTCATATGCTAACTAACAATAGAACCACAAAATACACCTGTTGTAAACTTTTTCTTAAAGACCAGGAGACGTTTTGGAAATCTTGAAGCAGAAGTTTCTCTTTATTGAGATACTAGCTGTGCGTTGCTGCAGTCATCAAAAGTTGTCTGACAAAAAGCTCAGCACAGAAGAGTATATAGGTTTCAAGGGGGAGGAATACATAGAGGTGGAATCAATCTAAACAATGCAAATACGGTACAGGAAATCAGCCTAGTAAAAGGATTTTCCCAGCCTTGATCTATTTAGAACAGAAATTCTCAACCGGTGGGCCTCGGCCCACTAGTGGGCCTCAGTGATCCTCCAGGGGGCCGCGAGATTAAAATTTATTTAAAATATTATCCTAACATATTTTTACATTTGTATTATTAATGCTTTCAATTAAAAAGAGCAAAGCACAGCCTCTCTTGTGTTCTGTGATTGATTGCTTTGGACTCGTCGCAGCAAGCCTCATCACACTGTTACTGTAATATTGACTGAACGGTGCTCAAAACTTCCAACCGCGGTAATCATACTTCATCTCAGAGACCTGCAAGGGACAGATTTTTTAGTCCCGTTCCCGCAGAAATATATGTTATTTCGTCCTGCTCCCTCTGTGACATTCATGTTTTGTCCCACTCCCGCCCGCATAGAAGTAACCTATACCCCCGCAGGAGTGCAGTTCTCTACTTCTCTTGGATGCATGAAACAAACTGTTATGCTAATGTAAAGGTAAAGACGATCAGAGTAACAAACTTGTGCATGCCTAATGTATGCCACTCTTGTATATCAGAGTCGTGCATTAACTATTCATGCTTTCAGGGCTCTGATCCATAGTGTTTTTGTGTGAAATTTCAAAATATTAGGATTTTCAAAATTAAAGTCCTGTGAGTGTTTTATAATGAATGCTTACCCATAGACGAGGATCTTGTGAGGTTCAGTGGTGTTTATGCACATATAAGCACCAGCATCAACAAATTTAGAATGTATTTGCTGTATTTTTCATTTGCATGTTTATTTTATAATGGATACAATCAGTAGATATTCAGTCAGTCCAGTTCAAATGGACAGGTTTAGTGAGTAGTTTTTTGGTATCTTCCTGTTGTCCTGTTTGGCAGGTTAAGAAAAAGTACAGTTGTAAAGAATGTCTGAATTAAAGAATTCAGGAGCTTTAACTCTGTTAAAAAGTTAGAACTGAGCAGAGGGGTTTCTTTTCAATTCAAAAGTATAGCTTTAATTTAAAGTTTGTTTAAATTAGAATATAGAATTTTGAGGTTTTTTTATAACATGCAGTAGAAAAATTAAAGGCAAAACAAATGTTTTGGTTAATAAAAAAGGTTTAAAAATTAACCCCTTTAGAGGAAATGTCAGGCTTAGGGGGGCCTTGCAAAATTGTCCGGAGAAGGAGGGGGGCCTCGGCGTAAAAAAGGTTGAGAACCCCTGATTTAGAATACAAGTGTCATTCAAATGCATAGGTGCTAAACAAAAGGCACAGTTGTACCTTGAGCTGAGAATTCACAATTAACTTGGGAAACCTGCCAGATGTTCAGGAACTGTATAAAGACAAAAGGTTACTGTCCCAGGACCTGGGATGCCTGCTCTTATAAATTACAATATACATGACTTTTTCAGTTCATGCTGTAATTTTGGAGCCTATGTTTAACACATCGTCATTTTGATTACGTTTTGGTACAGTTGTTGACATGTTTGCAATAAATAAATTATTGTAATCGCTTTTCTGTCTGTCGTGTTTTTCCTTTATTACTGTACAGAGGGAGTTATGGTTAACGGTAGGTTTAGAGGTAGGAGTGGGATTAGCGACTATACAAATATTTTTATGCTATATTGTTACTAAAATGGTCATTTACCTGCATATTTTGTTCAGTTACGTTTTATATCCTTTTATATTCGCTATAAAATTGGTAGGTTTAGATTTGGGGGGTGGGTTAAGAGGTCTACAAATCTAAATCACTTAATAAAATGATACAAATGCATATTTGCTATAAAATGGGTAGGTTTAGGTTTAGAGGTAGGTTAAAGGGCCAAAAAAATCCAAGTCGCTTATTAATAAAAATGATTTGAAAAAAGGCATTGATACGAATATCTTAATGAAATAAAAGATACAAAATTATTTTACGTCTTTTAGCTAAAAATACGTAGCTATTGGTATGTTTTAAACGTTGAAATAGTACAAATTGTACGTTTTAGCATCAATAAAAAACTTACAATAATTTACATTTCGTGCCTCTAAACGTTACATAAATACCTACGTATAAAAAATACCAGGTTGGTAATATTCATACTAGAACACAAGCTTACCTGTTCTAGGTAAACCGAAATGAGAAGAAGAGCTTCAATAACAAACAGCATCTTGATTCAATCAAATCCCTCAGATGATCTAGTGAAGGGCAGATGCTGAAAGACAACAGTGCTTCACAAATATTCTTCAAATCAAGAGATAAGGAGGTTGAAGTTGCTTTTTATATTCCTGATAATGTGTGTGTTTTCTGAAGTATAACAGCTAAGGTGTGATCTTGTTGCATTCAGCTCAGCTAAACTGCTGCGCTCATTTAATGCATCACTTGTAAAGGTCTATGTGTGGTTTCACACTAGGCAAACAAAAAACCTTTACACTCTGAGCAGTTCTTACTATATGAAAATTACAATTGAAAGATGTTATCAGAATTAATAAACATACATATAAATGGCATTATTCCCAGTCCCATTCGCCAACTTTACTCTTTTGTCATTTACTCTTTTGTCTCATACTGTCTCGTTTCTACTGCCTCCATCTAAAAAAAAAAAAAGAAAAAAAAAAGTGTGTATTGTCTCCCTGTATGTGCAGGTGCATGTGTTACAGCTAGGTGAGCTGTTCCTTGTGATAACTTGCTGGAGGCTGTGACTGGTTCACCTTCTCACCTGATCCAGATGTAAGGACCACCCCAACTGCTGCTATTATTGTGTGACTGGCCAATGCACTATCGTTGTCATTATTTGTTTAGTCCTCACTCAAAAAAATGATGCGTTGGATTGAATTAACTTTTTTTTATGTCAACAGGTTCCACGTAAGGTTCCATTTAATTAATGGTTCCATAAATTAGGTTCCATTTAATTGATGTTGCATTTAATTAACATATTGTTTTTTAGTAAACTTAAGTTTATTACATTAGCCTAATTCAGTGCCTTTAGATTAATCAAATTAACATGTAACAAATTAATGATTCCCTCCAAAATTAAGTTGAATTATCCTAAAATTAATATTTAAAAAGTAATCAAGTTTAATTGATTATTTTATTTAGTGAATACATTCAAGAACATTTTTTTTTACTAATGTTATTTCAATTAATAGCTCTCACAAAATCATTATATCTGCATTTGAAACAAGCATTTGGTGTTCTGAACTGAAGTGTGATCTGCTGAAGTGTGATTTTGATGCGTTTAGCTCAACTAAACTGTTGAGCTCATAATGCAGCTCGTGAAGGCCTATGCATGGTTTCACACTGGACAAGTTCCTGGCTAAATGTGTAAAAACAACCTTTACATGCCTTGTTAGTAGTTGTGATTTGAGCCATTTAATATACAGATTTAAATAGTCTTTATGTGAGTTTTAAAATCAAACCTTGTGAAACATTCTAAGGGGAAGAAATTACCTTTAGGCTATGGTTAAGTTAAAAGGATAGCTCACCAAAAAATGGCAAGTCTTTTCCATACTATGGATTGCCCACATTCTTTGACATATATTTTGTGTGTGTGTGTTCAATGGAAGATAGAAACTCATACATGTTTGAAACAGACTTGAGGGTGAGAAAATGTTGATGAAATTTAAATATTTATTAATTAATTATGCAATGCTAGTTCCTTAAGCATCACGTTCTTTATCCCTAATCAACAAGTTGGCCTGGGCCTGGCCTGGGCTCTAAACAGAGTTGAGAGCACCTTCTGTACATAACAGCTGTGTGGTTGAAGAAAGACTTAACAGTCATTGGCTCCAAACTCAAGACAGGAAGCACTGACAGACAGGGTCACTACTACAAGTCACTTACTAGCTTGACCGATGCTAGAGCCAAAAGCAGAGTGGTTTTGAGTGTCATGACCCTCAAGACGGCTGTTTGAAGCAGCTCAGAGGGAGATCCCTCGAGTGCCCTCAGGACTATAGACAAGTCCCATGCTGGCAGTGTTAGGACGAGGAGGATTTAACTGCTGAGGACCTCTAAGGAACTTAACAATGAAGTTGTTTCTGCCAACTGTCTGGCCAACCTTGGGAGAATGATTTGCCGCAATGGCTGCCACATATACTTTGAGCTTGGAAGGGGTGCACCCCGTGACCAGCTCTTGCAGAAAGGTTAACATGTGGGACACATCATGTGAGCGCAATAAGCCGACTCACTAGCCAGGACTTTAGAGTTCTTTTGTACTCAACACAAAAGCATCAGTGAATAAAAGTCTTGAATCCAAAGTTCTTCGTTTGACTGTTTAATTATAAATCTTAAACATAAAAACTTAGGATATTTACTTTTCTTACAAATTAACTAAGCTGTTTTGCATAGGTCAAAAGACTGTGTTGCTCAAAGTCCTGTGGCTTCTGACTGATTCGCAGGGTTCTATTTCTTTCATACTAAATCTAACAGCCAATCAAATTCTGTTATGCTACATCACTGGTTAACTGTTTACATTCCAATTTCTACATCTCATTTGCAACACAGGCTTTTTCTCAGATTTTACTAAATAAACTCAAAATATTATTACTTCCATAGAAATGGCTTCAACACATCACATGAAACATGATCCTGGTGCTAAATACCAGTCACTGAAGACCATTGAGGGTGTAGAGGTGTCTTGTAGATGGAGCTCTAGCCTCTAAAATGATAATAGTGACTCTAACTGGGAGTTGACTAGACTCCTGTCAAGTGGCCAGACACAGCAATGAATCATTGGTGAGAGCATTCTACTCCGATCCGCCTAACATGAGATTAGGGACACTAATCTCATGTGTAAACACACACTGGTGGACTCAAGCGTCATTGGTTTGTGCAAATACACAAATGTTAACAAATCAGGCTTCAGTAACAGAGTAAACAGGAGTTTCCCCATACAGGACGATGCAACGAGAGTTACTTTGCGATAGGGAACTATTCCTTTGACAGAAGTCATGTACACTTTGACCAGTGGGTGGTGCTGTAACCAAATAAAAATTTTAAAGTTGTGCAAATGATTTTTTTTTCTTACTGGTGCACAGCCAGCAGTAAGAAGACAAGTGTTGATAACCAAGACCACAACAAAGTTTACACTGCATTTACTTTAAGCTGCAGAATTTGTAAACCACATATAAATGAATAGAAAATGAAACGGCTTATGAGTGGGGACAGTTGCAACGTGTGGCAGTTGCAACATTGCTTATTTCTTCAAGCAGGAATAAGATACAGAGATTATATTCATACTGCACACACTTTATTGGCCCCTCATACTTCCTGGAAGAAATCAGCCACATGTGATCAGTCCTTCTACCCAAAATCATTTTCTTGGTTAAAAAGTAATTTTTTTAAAGATTAGATTTTTGGTCATAGTGTCTAAGTTGTTTGTGTGAATTGTAAAAACATAACATTTTGTTCTGTGCGTTTTTAGTTTCTAATAGGCATAGCTACCGTGTTCCAATGATATGTTGTCAAGCTAATATACCAATTTTTATCATGGCTATCACTGTAGGGACAGTTGCAACACACTGTTAAAACCGTCCCAAAATGCTGTCCCTTACCACAATATTGATTTAAAAGCTTGCCATAAAATTACATAATTGTAATTTTATAATGATAATACTAATGAACCCCTTTAATAGTTAGGTATTTCTACTTTTTTTTAAAGTAAATAGGTAAAAAATCTACTTGTTACTTAAGAATGTTTTCATTTACTATTCTTTGTTTTTTTACAGCCAATTTACCTTATTAAAGACCCTGACTGTGCACAAATAAAATAAAGAAATTGCTAAATTATATTTAAGAAGGATTTAATTACATTTTATTGAATGTTGCAACTGTCCCCTATTGTGGGGACGGTTGCAACATTTCACCTTGTCTATTTAAGTGTACATTGTTCGTATATTATCATATTATGTACACATGTTTTAGCAATATGGGTGAGTAGCTGACAGATGTGGCTTTATTGTATTAAAATTTCGGCTTTCTAATACAAAGAGTTTCTGAGAAACTAAAGGAAATGCAAAAAAGTGTTGCAACCGCCCCCACTCTCCCCTAACATTGATTTTGCTCTTTTTTTCTGAAGCACCTCATTTTACTGACCATTCGTTAAAAAAAGTATATGCTTGAGTCTATAGTTTGAGAAAGGATTTTATTTATTTTATTTCATTGTTTAGGCTACTTGTAAAAATATGAATAAGGGTGCTCTTTTGATTATAAATTGCATAGAAAAGAGTTTTTTCGAGTTTCATGTAATTAACGTACAATATTTTGATTGAGTCCAAAAAAAAAATTAATATTTGGTACAGAAGCCTTTGTTAACAATTACAGAGGTCAAACGGTTCCTGTAGTTCTTCACCAGGTTTGCACACACTGCAGGAGGGATTTTGGCCCACTCCTCCATACAGATCTTCTCTAGATCTGTCAGGTTTTGGGGCTGTCGCTGAGCAACACAGAGTTTCAGCTCCCTCCAAAGATTTTCTATTGGGTTTAGGTCTGGAGACTGGCTAGGCCACTTCAGGACCTTGATATGCTTCTTACGGAGCCACTCCTTGGTTTTCCTGGCTGTGTGCTTTGGGTCATTGTCATGTTGGAAGACCCAGCCATGACCCATCTTTAATGCTCTGACTGAGGGAAGGAGGTTTTTGCCCAATATGTCACAATACATGGCCCCGTTCATCCTCTCCTTAATACAGTGCAGTCGTCCTGTCCCCTGTGCAGAAAAACACCCCCAGAGCATGATGCTTCCAGCCCCATGCTTCACTGTAGGTATGGTATTATTGGGATGATACTCATCATTCTTCTTTCTCCAAACACGGCGAATGGAGTTAAGACCAAAAAGTTCTACTTTGGTCTCATCTGACCACAGGACTTTCTCCCATGACTCGTCTGGATCATCCAGATAGTCCCTGGCAAACTTCAGACGGGCCTGGACATGGGCTGACTTAAGCAGGGGAACCTTCCGTGCGATGCAAGATTTTAAACCACAACGTCTTAGTGTATTACTGATAGTAGCCTTGGAAACGGTGGTCCCAGCTCTCTTCACGGCATTGACCAGCTCCTCCCGTGTAGTTCTGGGCTGATTCTTCACCATTCTTTGCATCAGTGATACCCCACGAGGAGAGATCTTCCGTGGGGCCCCAGTCCGAGGGACATTGACAGTCATCATTAGCCTCTTCCATTTTCTGACAATTGCTCCAACAGTTTTTCTTTTTTCACCAAGCTGCTTGGCAATTGCCCCATAGCCCTTTCCAGCTTTGTGAAGGTCTAAAATTTTGTCTCTTGTGTCTTTTGATGGCTCTTTGGTTTTGCCCATGTTGTTACTTAGACTTTGGCTGATTGTGGGGTGCACAGGTGTCTTTATGACAGCTAACGACCTCAAACAGGTGCTACTAATTTAGAATCATGAGCAGAGTGTAGGTGGACTATTTAAAAGCAAAATAACAGGTCTTTGAGGGTCAGAAATCTGGCTGATAAGCAAGTGATCAAATACTTATTTGACACAGTAATTCACAAATAAATTGTTAAAAAAAATCATACAATGTGATTTCCGGATTTTTATTTTTAGATTCTGTCTCTCACAGTGGAAATTCACCTATGCTGAAAATTTTTCTAGTAAGATTTCTAAGTAAGAGAACTTGCAAAATCACAGGGTGATTAAATACTTATTGACCTCACTGTATATTAATGTATATTTTATTATTATCATTTATTCATTTGTAAAAAAAAAAATCTTTTCTTTCTTTCTTTTTTATTTATTTAATTTATTTTGCACAAATGTGCAATAAACACACATTGTTGTGTTGTTGTGCTCCTGTGCATTGCATTTCTTTCCCTGTTTGTATTTGGGTCTGGTGTACATTTATTAAACAAAACTTATAAACGGTCTAGCCTTGTATATATTTACCTTTATACGCGCAAGTAGGCCTATCGTTGAGACTTCCGGTTCAGGGAAATAACAAGGAGAATAACAACGTGCAGTAAACAGTAAAACTATTTGCGCTACAAACCAATGTGTTTAAAATTAAGATTTAAAATTGCATTTATACAATATTTTATATTGTTCTCTGATATCTACATAGAAGGTATATGGTAAGTACAGACACCAACCCATCTCTGCACTTAACATCCCCTGCACAACCAGGAACATAACATTTATTCCTGTGATCTGCCATTTTCGCTATTGTCCTTGCTTTTTTTTTTTTTACAATAGCCTACCTGCAGAAAGTCTGATGATTGGGCTATGCAAATGTTAGGGGCGTGACTATTAATGATCCGAGACTATTACCTAATAGTCGCTGTTATGTTAGGATTAGCCTATTTTTCAGTGGTCTTTTGCAAACACCAGATTTATATAAGAAGGAGGAAACAATGGTGTTTGAGACTCACAATATGTTATGTTATAATTATAAATAACACGGCACGACAGTTTGCAGTATCAAGCAGCAAAACGAGCTGTTTTGTACAACTAAAAATATCTGGATGTGGATGAGACCATAAGCCTGACCCCTAAAATTTACAATGGCCATGCCCGTTCTTACAGTACAAAAAAATAAAATAAAATAAAAATAAAAATAAAAATAAAAAATAAAAAGAAGAAAGTGGATAATGGAATTTGGCCATGAGTTTAAAGGAATGACAGACAATGGCCAGTAGATGGTGAGGTAACAACACTGTCTCAATGCATCAATGCATAGCAAACACAAGACCTAACTTAAAGAAATTCACTTTAATAATAATAATAATAAAAAACAAGCAGTGTTGATATATGCAATGAAACTATGAGGGTGCTTACAGTTTGTTTTACTTTTAAATTGATTAGGCTGAACAAAACAAGCAGCACTTTTTTTAGAATATTAAATAGTGACAATATATGCTGCATTTCCTAAAAGACTACTGTATGGCAAACACTTTGTCCAGTATTGCTGTTATGTGGTGCAAAAAGTGTAAATGAAGAAAAATAAAATCACTCTGAGGCTACCGAGTTAAGTCAAACATAACTTTATTTCATTATGTTGAAATGATCTTGAAGCAATGAACTACACTGAGAGGATAAAAAAATATGGTTACATTGATTTGTGTGAAACTAATATTTATGCACACATACACATATTTAAAATGCTTTATAGCTCAGCGCACAACATAGTATTTTTTTACGGACTTTGTTGGTTACTGAAATAGAACACAGTTTAAGGTACTATTTCTGCCAGCGGTTTTCAAAGTGAACACAGTGTCACACAAGATATGTTTATTTGTTTCTTTTGTACTGACATCAGTGACTTTAAACGTCTCATATGGAGGAATCAGCACCTCATCCTCATCAGGAACATTAGAATATTTTGCCACTTTAGCACCTTCACAAGTGTAGATTTTAAAACAAGATACATTTCCAAACTTTTGTAGTGAATTATAAAGAGAGGAGGAAACAAATGAGCCAAAACGAACCTCTTGGTTCAGAACATCCTCATTAAACTTAACCTTTGTACGACGAAAAGAATCATAGCATGTATTTTGTGTTTTCTTCAAAATCTGAATCGCATCTGTTAACAAAAAGTTAAGGGAATACCAATTGTATGTCTTGTCCCTGTAATTTCTTTTACCAGAACGACCGTCTCTATTGAAGTTTCCATATACTTCATTACGAGTGTACACATTAATGGCGATTAAATGATTCATGGTCAACTTATCTTTTGGCCTAAATTTCTTAAATTTTTCTGCACTATTTTGCCAAGCTGTTTTAAAAACAGGTGAGTTATTCAATTCCTTCAGTAGATATGTGTTCTTCACCAGGTCTGCCATTTTATCAGTACAACCATCATATTGATCATCAACAGAATTCAGTGCCATATCCAATGGATATATGACTTCAGCAGCAGCAGCTCTGTGATCCTGCAGCAACAGGAATCATAATGATCAATCATCAGTATTTGTGTCTGTAATATTCATACTTGAACACAATCTTACCTGTCCTAGAGCAGCTGAAATGAAAAGAAGAGCTTCAATGATCAGCAGCATCTTGGTTCATCAAATCCCTCAGAGGATCTAGTAGATCTAGTGAAGCGCAGATGCTGAAAGACACAAAACAAAATGCTAAATCTTTCACTCCAGTGTGTGTGCATAGAAATGCACAATGACCTTGACTTTGTACTTCAACCCCAAATTTACCCGAGAATATTGTCTTCTTTGTCGGATTCTTCCTTGGCTTTCAGGAACAGCAACCAGAGCAGAAGATCAGAAAAAGCAATTGGATGACGATAACAGTTCAGACTGAGATGAGGAGGCGAAATTGCCTTTTTATACCTCTGAGATATAGCAGCTAAAGTGTGATCTTGATGTTTTTTTCCCTGTTAAACAGTTTTTAAACTGTTTAGCTCATCATAATACAACACTTGTCAAGGTCTGTGTGGTTTCACACTGGACAAGCTGTGAAACTGTGAGCCAAACTGGCTAAAAAGAATATAAAAAGCTTGACATGTCAAAGTGTTTTACTCCACGTCAGTTTGTTCATGGTTATTATTTAGCCTCTGTTTAACATTCAGGCGTACTTTTTGACATTATCACTTTTTAAATTTGTGTATGTAAATATATGTGCACATGTGCACATTAACTGTTTATCAGTGTTTATTTTTTCTTTTTCTAGGAATGTATACAGAGGATGAATCATGATTTGAATTTTATTCAAATGAATTTCAGAGGATAACCAGCACCCACAATTGCGGTCTTGGCCATTTGATAGCATGTGCACGCAAGAAGTAGTAGTCATAGAGACTTCTGAACCGACATTTATAAATGTATTTTAAACTATTGAAAATTGTTTAAACACTTTTTATTTTTATTTTTTATGATTAAACACACCTGATCCAGCTAATTAAGATCTTCAGGAGCACTGTTGGGGAAAGTTACTTTTAAAAGTAATGCATTACAATATTGAGTTACTCCCTAAAAAAGTAACTAATTTACATAGTTACTTTTTATGGAAAGTAATGACTTACATTACTTTTGCATTACTTTTTAAATCTGGGCAGGGCTTGTTTGTTTTTAATATAAAAAGTTCTATTTTTTTCAAATGTAAAAGCTTTTTCACACCTAAAGCCTCAGGCTTAGAGAAAAGTAAATTCATGCCTGTACAGTAGACCGCAGAAGAAAAAAATGTCAAATCTTCAGCAATAAAAAAAAGGAAAACAAATGTTAGATTATCTTGAGTAATTTTTGCTTATTAGTATGGATAAATTGGATCATTGAAGGTCGGCAGCCAAGACATCGATTAATAAAATGGGATTAAATACATAAAGGATATTTGTATTATTTAACATTTAATTATTGCAGGTTTGTGTTGAATTTCATAGTTTTTATTCATTTTGAGGAATACTGTATCTGTTTTTAGTAAGTGAGATGAATTAATGCATGTTTTACGTTTATTCTAGAACTAAAGTAACATCTTACTCACAATTTTTCTGTGTGTAAGTGAAGAAAAATTAAATCACTCTGGAGCTATAGTCAAAAATAACTTTATTTCATTATCTTGAAATGATCTTGAAGCATTGAACTACACTGAGAGGAAAAAGATGTGTTTATATTGATTTCTGTGGAGCTGATATGAACACATATTCAAAACACTTTGCTCAGCTCAGTGCACAACATAGTACTTTTTAAGGACTTTGTTGGTTACTTAAATAGAACACAGTTTAAGTCACTTTTTGTCCCAGTGCTTTTCAAAGTGAACACAGTGTCACACCAGGCACCTTTCTGACCTTTCGTCTTGACATCAATGACTTTAAACTTCTCATATGGAGGAATCAGCACCTCTTTCTCACGATTAAGCTTAGAATATTTTGTCACATCAGCACCTTCACGAACGTCGCGGTTCTTAACATTCTCATTAAATTTAACTTTAACTACGATAAGTATCATAGCATTTGTTTTCTTTCTTCAGAATCTGTATCGCATCTGTTAACAGAAAGTGTAGTGAATACCATTTGTATGAATTGTCTTTGTAGTTTTGTTTACCAGAACGAGCATCATTATTGAAGTCTTTAAATACTAGACTATCAGTGTACACATGAATGGCGATTACATGATTCTTTGTCAACTTATCGTCTGGCTTTATAAATTGTTTTTCTTGTTTTTTCCAAGCTGTATTAAATTCTTCTGACTTCTTGAGTTCCTTTTTTAGATATTCTGTCTCCACACGGTTTTTCATGTTCTCTCTACAGCCCTTATATTGGTCATCAACAGAATTCTGTGCCATATCCAAAGGATATATGCCTTCTTCTTCAGCAGCAGCAGCTCTGTGAGCCTGCAGCAACAGGAAATCATAATGATCAATCATCAGTATTCATGTCTGCAATATTCATACAGAACACAAACTTACCTGTCCTAGAGCAGCTGAAATGAGAAGAAGAGCTTCAATGATCAGCAGCATCTTGATTCAGTCAAATCCCTCAGATGATCTAGTAGATCTGAAGCACAGATGCTGAAAGACAAGAAACAGAACAGCTTTCACTATGTGCATAGATTTGCGCAATTACCTTGACTTTGTACTTCAACCCCAAACTTACCTGAGAATATAGTCTTTTTTGTCAGATTCTTCCTTGGTTATTTGCGTTCAGGAACAGCAACGAGAGCAGAAGATCAGAAAAAGCAGATGCTCACAGCCAGATGACGATGACTATTCAGACTGAGATGGGGAGGTTAAAGTTGCCTTTTTATATTTCTTACATTTACCCTAACTAAACTGTCGAGCTCATCATAATGCAGCACTTGTCAAGATCTGTGTGGTTTCACACTGGACAAACTGTGAGTTGCTGGCTAAAAAGTGTATAAAAGTTTGCAAGTGTTTAACTCCACATCAGAGTGTTAATGGTTATTATTTAGCCTCTGATTATCATTCAGGCATTGAATATCATTGAAATTATCGCTTTTAAAAAATGTATATGTAAAATATATAGGAATGTGTACATACATCTGCACATTAACTGTTTATCAGTGTTCTTTTTTTTAAGAGGTCCCAGGAATGTACAGAGGATGAATCATGACTTCAATTTCATTAAAATGATTGAACAGACATTTAAAAATGTATTTTAAATGCAAAGTAATCAAAATAAATCTCTGTAAACACTTGAATTTTTTAAGGTACTATAAGTGTGTCCCAGTGTATAATGAAAAGACGCACACACTTGTTGGGCTAGACACAGGAAATACGTCATGTGAGCAGCCAAGTGGTCAAGTGCAAAGAATACAAATGTGCATATTTGGACAAGCCCATTGTGTTTGGTAAATCAGGGGAGTCCAATTCTGTTACAGGACATTTACAGTACAGTATCTACAAATTTCAGGTCCTCATATGTGACCCTGGACCACAAAACCAGTCTTAAGTAGCACGGGTATATTTGTAGCAATAGCCAAAAATACATGAGTACATCGATTTTTCTTTTATGTCAAAGTCATTAGGATATTAAGTAAAGATCATGTTCCATATAGATATTTTGGATATTTCCTACCATAAATATATCAAAACTTAATTTTTGATTAGTAATATGCATTGCTAAAAACTTCATTTGGACAACTTTAATGGCAATTTTCTCAATATTTATTTTTTATTTTTTGTTCATCAGGAAATGCTTCATGTCAGAGAGTAAATTTTCATCTCATCCAGCCCACCTGCTGTTTTTGTTTTGTATGTTTTATGTAGTATTTTTACAAAATTAAAATCAGACCATTCTGTTTTTGTTTCAGATTTTGTAATTATTCAATGGAGCATCGCATTGTTTGTCTCATGATTAAAATGCATTGGTTGCCTTTATGTTGTAAAATTTCAGTTCCCGTTTCGAAGGGAACTCTCACTGTGTCCTCTAGAGGGCGCTTTAGGGAACGCTGCAGCGTGACTCGTGTCTGAAGAATACATAGAAAAACTACATGAAATGGTTGGCGGCAGCATATGACATCACCACAGCACGAACGCCGCTGCGTCACTACCTGGCGACCACAGCATAAAGAGGCGCCGGTGCAACACAACACATCTTCGTCGTCTTCAGCTTCTCTTTGTCTAAGAGTGCATGTAAAATCTCTCACCGGAGGCTTTTAATTATGGCTCGCCTGTGACGTGTATGGTTAAGAGCAAGTGCGCTTTCATCTCCCGAGGGAGTTTGTTATGCGAGGGAATTAAATGCGATCGCTGCATTTATTCCTTGTTTCTTGTGAGAACAGCTTCACTCCGATACCTGCAACTTTCACACGGACCTGTGTGTGTGTATGGTGAGAAGAAATCAGCTCTTGAGGGAGTGGAATGCAATCGTTGCATTCATTGCTTGATTGTTATGAGAGGCACACTCTCATACCCACTTTCACAAGCTCGCGGGCTGCATGGGTATGGTGAATAGCAGCGCGTCCAGCTCTCGAGGGAACTGATGTGCTCATCGCGTTGCATTCGCAAAGGAGGGAGGTGAGTTTCCCTGTTTTCCCGATTTTGCATGAGTGTGTTTGCCTCTCGCGGCATTAACAGCGTATTCGTGATGTCGCCTGCGGATCCGTGTTTTTGGAGGATTTTGGAGTTAATTAACCGCCAACAAAAAAAAAAAAAGGGAGGGGAGATTTCCTTTCAGTTCAGCCATGATTATGGCAGGACGGACTTATTAACTGCAGCTATCTGAGGCTAGCTGTGTGTTAATTTTTCCCCCTTTGTGGTCTGGATGCTTTCGGTCAGTTTTACCTCTGGTCGTCCTTCCGACACAGATATCTGAGGATGTCTGCGTGTTGGCTCACTGGCTGCTCCCCTTTCTAAGGTTTTTGAGCAGTTCTCTTTAGCTCTTGCCTAGATGGTCTCCCCTGCTAGGGTTGTAAGTAAACAGCCCACTCTGTTGGTTTTCGGCTGCCTTAGGAGGGCTAACTGGGGTTTTTTTACTGATCTGTTACCTTTCCCAGGCACAGTTGCTAGTCTGACTAGCCCCTGCATAGACAATGCTATCTTTCCTGTTGGGATTATAAGTAGATAGCCCACTATGATGGTCTGGGCAGCCTTGCAGGTGGCCTTTTAGATCTGTGCAATGGAATGGGTGAGTACAATCCTGTTACCTTTTGTCCAGTCTTTTTGCTGTATTTCTGGGACCTGTTTGTGGTGTTTTTATTGCTCCTAAATCCTCTTTGAGCTCCCAGCTCTGGTCTCTCGACTATGACTGTGACCTTTCGTCTATTTGGATCTGTCTTCGACTTATCTACCTTGACGTCATGGCCACTTTTGGCCTTCAGGTCCCCACTACAGCACTACTTTAGGCTACGGTCCTTTTTCCAGGTAAGCTCTTAAAAAATTCCCTTCGCAGAAGGTTCCTGGACCCCTGGCTGGACACACATGCCCTGAGGCCACCTGGACTCATACCATCTAGTGAGTACAGTCCATGTACCTTTATAGTTATTGGTTGAGTGAGTATGATGCATTTGTTTTGCTAAGAAATTTTTATTCTGGATTTGCATCTGAATGTTGTGTTTATTCCTTTCAGGAAAGAAATAACCAAGTCTCCAATGAGTACCCCTCTCTCTGGTCTCTGGCTACAGTTATGGTGTTGTTCGTTCTCCAACACTTCGATCCAGAATGGACACCTACAGAACAGGTCCCCCCCCCCCCCCCCCCCCCCCCCCTTAAGCTTCTTAAAATTTTCATTTTAGGATTGCCCTGGCATGTTTAACTCTGTTACAGGCCTGCGCATGAGAATCCCCTTCGTGTCCTCTCCTAAGTGAACTGATTGAAGCAAACCTTCATGAGGAGGCTTCATCACAGGATTCCCCTGGACCCTGTTTATGGTGACTCAGAGGAACTTCCTCTTTGCCTCTTGTTTCTGTGGAAACGGAGCCTTTCTAACCTGCTGAGGCAGGAGTTAGCTTAAGTAGAGTGTCAGCAAGCCACCCCCTCAAACAATATGCCCAAGGGCAGGGAAAGTGCTCGCTGCAGACTCGAACCACCTAGATGTGTGGATGCTCCCTTTTTCTGTAGAAAAGGTTTATTTGTGAGCGCCACTTGGTGACTAACACCCTAAGCCACCCCCCCCCCCCCCCCCTTGAAGCCTGAGGTAATGCTTGGTGTAAGATTCTAGCTCATTGGTGTGTAGACGCTCCTCTTTCTGCGGAAAGGGTTTATCCTGAGCGTCACTCTGTGACTCTCATTTCAAGCCACCCTGATTTAAGCCTAAGGGCAGGGGAAGTGCTTGATATAAAATCTAGGTCACCTAGGTGTACAGATGCTCCCCTCTCTGCGGAGAGGGTTTATACTGAGCGTCTCTCGGTGTCAAACACCTCGAACCATCCCCTTTTGAAGCCTGAGGGCAATTCTACAAGGCACATCCAGTGCTCCCCTTTCTGAGTAAAGGGTCCATTTAGAGCATAAGAACTTATGTTCCTTCCTGTGCGCCCCTGTCTCACCAGGCAGCAAGTCTTCCTCCCTCCTTAGGGCTGGGAGTCTACCCTGGGTGGACTTATGAGAGTAACTCCTTCTACAAGGATGCTGGTATGCCCCCCTTTTTTTAAAGGGTTCACTAAAACTGAGCACCACTCCTTGGTGGCCGAGCTTTCCTCCCTGTGCTTCAAGGTTAGGAGCTTGTCCTTCATCCTTCAGGTCTCTACTCTCCTCTCAAGCCTTGTAATCTGGGTATATGCTGCCCTTTGCGAAGGGTACCAGTTAGTGCATTTGCTCCTGTAGGGTTACACCAGCTCCCCTTATATGGAAGAGTTCTCTACGAGCGCCAACCCACCTTCGTGCAAGGTTGCCTGGCCTTGGGCCGAGTATCATACTCCCCCTTTTCACAGGCTATGTGGACCGGCCTGCGCACGCTCCCCCTTCTCATCAAGGGCTCCCCTGAGAGCAGTCCCCCTTCTGGATGGGTGATCCTCCCTGTGGCTCGGGGTTAGGAATCTGTCCTTTACTATCGTCCACTGATAAAGGATGGTCTTAGTTCCATGTCTACCTCTGTTGACAGGCAGCCTGCGAGCTGTTTGTCCTGAGAGGGGTGTAGCGTTGCTCCCCTCATCTGAGGGTCAACCCCTTCTTCTCTTTAGACAGCATGGAGCTAGTAGTGAAACCCCCTGGGAAAACACTCTCCTTAAATCCGATCATTGTGCCTCGGTGACGTCATACGCTGTGGCCGGCCATTTCATGTAGTTTTTCTATGTATCTTCAGACACGAGTCACGCTGCGGCGTTCCCGAAAGTGCCCTCTAGAGGACGCAGTGTCTCGTTCCCTGTTCTCAGGGAACCGAGGTTACATATGTAACCTAGAGACGTTCAGTTTTGTTATTTGACACATTTCAATTTCTCAAAGAAATGGGCATAATTTCATCCAAGCAAAAAGGACACCTTTTCATTTAGAATTTGTCTTAAATCTCTCTTTTTTTTGTAAAAAAAAAAATAAAATTGAGAAAATCGTATTGTTAAATCAGTATCGTGAATGGGTCTAATGTATGCACATAATCAGGATGGTACCACCTCAGCCTCATTTAGAGCTAGAAAAAACCTGATAAAGTATATATTTTGATACCACATCTCACTCTATCTTATGTATTTGCCCTCAATTGGTAAAATGTACTTGTTTGTCCTTATGGGGAGTATTTTCCTGTCGCTCCACCAGGGTGGCGTAGTTGGATTAACTTAATTGAGAGTCAAGGTCATTTTGACCTACCACTGCTTACACTACACTCTCAAAAATAAAGGTGCTTCACAATGCCATAGAAGAAGCTTTTTTGCCTAAATGGTTCTATAAAGAACCTTTAACATCTGAAGAACCTTTCTGTTTCACAAAAGTTTGTTTGTGGCGAAAGAAGGTTCTTCAGATTATAAAAAGGTAAGAAAGAGATTGTTCTTTAATGCACCTTTGACTGAATGGTTCTTTGTGAAACCAAAAATGGTTCTTCTACGGCATCGTTTGAAGAACATTTTGAAGCACCTTTATTTTTAAAGGGGTCATCAATGCCCATTTTCCACAAGTTCACATGTTAGGGTCTTAAATGAAAAGTTTATAATATACTTTAGTCAACAGTAGTGTAAAAAAACACCCTTTTACCTTGTCAAAATCAGCTCTGCAAAAACTCAACTCATTTTATTGCATGAGCTCTACTCGCGTGGGGCGAGGTAAGGCGCTCATGTTAATCAATTATCGTGGGAGTGGCCTGTTAGTGTTTCGTCACAACGACAAGAAGATGAGAATGACCTGATTTTAAAAAGGGGATTTACTTTTAAGATAAAAAAAAACACTGGATGGGTTTTTATCATTGTAGGGTAGTTGTGTACACAAACTGCCAACACACATTAATGTGCAAACAACATGTAAAAGTTAGGTTTGCATCTGATGACCCCTTTAAGAGTGTACAGTAAGCCTTTCATTGTTGTAATACTATAAACCAGACTGCCAGAAAGTTAAATGCGTGTGCCCATCGTGCATCGTTTCCCTGATGTTACCAGGGCTTGGGCCGTCATCACTTCTTCCAGCTACTGTACTGTATATTCTTACCTTGAATCTTCTCAAAAGCTTTCCACAGATAACGTGACTCTGATTCTCATGAAATAAACTATATGTGAATGCTTTTTTAATTAATTTCACTGAATCCCTGAAATTTTGTATACAGAGACAGCTGCCACTGCATCACCAAACTTTCTGTTTAACTGTGTATATATTTCTGTAAAGAAAAAAAAAAAATAACATCAAAATGCAATTTTCAGAAATAATTACCTTCCAGCAGGCTTATTTGTCCGTCTAGTTCTATTTTGTGTTGCATTTTGATAGAGGGGTGTGTATTTACCTGCAGTTGTTGCTGACTTTATTTTAATATTCATTCTCAAGATCCCAAACGAGTTTATTTTTTACTACCCAAGGGAATAAATGGCTTTTACTGAAACAATATTATAAGTTAGATTAAATTTTAAACTGTCACATAAACATGTTACAACATGCTTTAAAGGGGTCATTGGATGCAAAACTCACTTTTACATTAATGTTTGTTTGAACATTAATGTGTGTTGGTAGTTTGTGTACACAACCACCCTACAATGATAAAAATCCACCCAGTGTTTTTTTTTTCTATCTTTAAAAGTAACTTCCCCTTTTTCCAAGAATGTGTCAGATTGAGCGATTGAGGTGTTATGTTGTTAGATGAAAAAATGAATTTAGCAGTAGTCATTTAATCCCGACATCTGAGCCGCTGAAGATGCAGAGGGTAACGTTACTTTTGTTTTAAAAAGGAAAGCAGCGATCCCAATCTACATATGCATCTGTGTTTGTGCAAATCGTTCCTGATACAGCTTCACCCACAGCAGAAGTGAGTATAAGGGTTTTTATGCATCTTTGCAAACGGCCTTTCTTAATAATGTGCTTGTTGGCAAGTTTTGTCGTTAAACGTGGCTAAAGTAAAAATTACAGCTCATAATCCCACAGCAAAGAGAGGGGCGGGGCTAGCAGAGCTCATTTGCATTTAAAGGACCATGCAATAAAATGAGTTGATTTTTTGCAGAGCTGATTTTGACAAGGTAAAAGTTTTTTTTTTTTTTTTTTTTTTCAGGACTATGGGAATTTTTAACCAAGGTATATTATAGACTTATTATTATTATAGACCCTAAAAATTCATATAAACTTGTGGAAAATGGGCATTCGATGACCCCTTTAAGCTTTATGCATTGTACCCTCATCTGTAGGACATTCCTCTGAATAAATACTCAATCATGCTCATGAAACAAGACCACATAATTCTAGCAGGTGTGCAACTTTAATGTAAAATAGAAAAAGTATCTGACACCAAAGTGCATATTCACAAACAGAAAAACAAAGTTTAGAAAAGCTCTGAATTAAGCATGACAAAAAAATAAAATCAAAGTTTATTAACAACATGAGAATTTACAGATTAGCAGGTAAACATTTTACAAAATAATATTTGCAAAATGATTAAAACATTAAAGAAAGCTGCATGGTTCCCACTGTTAAACAATGCACAACTCAATTCACTTCTTGTTCCAGTGCTGTTCAACACAAACACAGTCTCACACCAGAGATCAGGCTGATCTGTCCTGTTTTTGACAGCAGAGAGATTAAACGTCTCGTACGGAGGAATAAGCACCTCTTTCTCCTCAGGATACTTTGAATATTTTGTCAGATTAGCACCTTCACAAGTGTAGATCTCAAAACAAGATACATTTCCGAAACCCTGTATTACTTTACGATCAAGAGAGGAGGATGAGAACGAGCTCAAACGAACCTCTTTGCTCTGAACATCAAATTTGAGATTTGTACCACGATAAGTTACATAGCATCTATTATGTGTTTTCTTCAGAATCTGTATCGCTTCTGTTAACAGAAAGTGAAGTGAATACCATTTGTATGTACCATCTGTGTAATTCTGTTTGTCAGTGCGAGTGGCTTTGGTGAAATCACTGTATACTTTAGAGTCCTTGTTAGTGTAAACGTGAATGGCTACTGAATGAATCTGCTGAAGGTTATCCTCTGCTTTCCTTGCATTCAGTTCACCTTCTTGCCAAGTCTGATTGTATTCAGCTGAGGCAGATCTTTCCTTCTCTAGATATTTTGTCTTCACCAGGTCTGCCATTTTCTCTGTGCAGCCCTTATATTGATCATCAACTGAAGTTGGTGCCATATCCAATGGATATATCTTTCCTTCAACAGCAGATCTGTGATCCTGCAGCAACAGGATAATCAATCATCAGTATTCATGTCTGCAATATTCATACTAGAACACAAGCTTACCTGTCCTAGAGCAGCTAAAATGAGAAGAAGAGCTTCAATAATAAGCAGCATCTTGATTTAATCAAATCCTTCAGATCTAATGAAGTGCAGATGCTGCAAGACAACAAGAAACACAACAGGGTTTAACAAATACAACATCTATCACTCTAAACAATAATAAAAATCAATATTACATCAATTTGACTTTAACCCAAAACGTACCTGAGAATATTGTTGTCTCTTTGTCAGATTCAGTTTATTTCAGGAGTTCAGGAGCAACAGCGGCAGGTGAGGATCAGAAACGTCAGTTGCTCACAGTCAGACGACGACTATTCTTCAAACCAGGTTATGAGGAAGTCAAGGCTATTATATATTGCACATCATCCATGTACATTTGTTGAGGGTGTGTGTGTCTCTATGTGTGACATAAATGATGCGTCACAGTACATTGTTCATCCAGATGACTCTATTTAGAAAGTTGGGAAAACATTTGAACTGATCTTTCAGTAAAGTAAACAAAACGGTCTTTGTTAGTATCATTTCCTACTGCAACGAACATTTTTAAAGCTATTTCTTAAAAGTAGTTTTGGAAGTTTGATATTTTAAAATGTATTTTATTTAACTAAGGAAAAAGGAAAAACTTTCTTTATAAGGATGGAAAAATAGACCCAATGTAATGCAAATAAAATGCTAGCTAATGTGCATTGAGAGCGAAATTGAAAACCCCAATGAAACTGTGAAATAACATAAATTTTCCTCTGAATTTCTGTCACCTCTATCAACGAAACCGGAGTTGCATTCCACCTCAATCCACCTCACTTCTTTAGAAAGCCCACGCCATCGTTCATTCTTTGTGTCACATAGGACCGGTTGACTCACAAAAGATCTTTTTGACCGTTTTTTTTTTTTGTTTGTTTGTTTTTTTGGCAAACATCTCACCCAAATTTGGGTTGGTGTGATGAAAGCTGAACAGGTGCGTTTTCAACAAAATTGACAAGTGGCTTCAAGAGAATATGGTTTGGGAGACCAACAACAAATTTGGTCTTCCAGTGCTTCCCTTATATTTGTGCCAAGTTTCATCAAATTTAACTATAGGTGACCCTTGACCACAAAACCAGTCCTAAGTAGCATTTGTAGCAATAGCCAACAATACGTCGTTGTCACACCCCCGGACTTTCTATTTGGTTTCTCCCAGTTTTCCCCGCAGTTCTGAATGTTTTTGGTTTCCCCCTCATCGTCGACACCTGTGTTTGTAATTAGTCTGTGTATTTAAGGTGTGTGTTTTCCCCTGTACTCTTGTTGGTCTTTAATGTTATTCCTGATGTTTCTACTCCGTGTTCCTGTGTCTGCCTGTTCCCATTGGATTTATTAAATGTACGTCTTTAAATACGTCGCTGTTCGTTTGTTCCTGCCTACAGCGTGACAGAAAGACCAACCAATACAGTTTTCTTTTTGCGTGTTCACCTCCGTTTTGTTTTCCGTTCGTTTTTCTCCAGTCTTTTGTTTCCGTAGTGTGTTTCCCCCATGGATCCCTTCTTCCGACCAGAATTCATCCTGCTACGGCTGAAGCAGGGGGAATTACCGCTCGAGGGCTACACATTAATGTTCCAGCTAGTAGCTAACAACACCAGCTACCCGGACGACGCGCTCTGTGCGTTCTATGACGCCAGCCTTAATGCGTCTTGCAGAGCGCCGTCGTCCGAGGACGGCCCTCGAGCGAACTTTGCCTCGTTTGTGGAGTGGACACTGGCGAGAAACCGATCCTCGTTTCCCGCCTGTTCCACGGAGAATCTCGCCAGTGCCACTCCGGACCCAGAGCCCAGCCAGCCACCCCGACCCGCGCATTATGAGCCCGTCACAGACGGAAAGCCCGAGCACGGAGCGACGATATTATGGAGTGCCAAAGAGGTCAAAACTGCTGATCAGGTGCGTGAGCCAAACATTACATCTGCGCTGGTGGAGTGCTTCGAAGAACAAGAAGGGGCGGCAGAGAGCCCCGCCCACTGCACTACCACTGAGGGTGAGCTTGGATCTAATTCTGGGGATTTAATAGACTTTTTTTCTGAGCCACTGACCTGCATAGACTTCCCTCCCACCCGCCCTCGTCTGTCTGAATCTGCCTGGTCCCCGCTGGTTCCGCCCAGCCGTCCTGAGTCCCCGCTGGTTCCGCCCAGCTGTCCCGAATCTCCGCTGGTTCCGCCCAGCCTACCTGAATTCCCGTTGTCGACTGTCTGTCCCCTCGCTCACCCTCAGCCCACCATCTGTGCGGTGGGTTCGCCGCAGGTCTGCCAGTCTCCATCGGTGTCATGGCTGGAGGATCCCTCACCATCGCCTTCAGCCTCAGAGTCCTGGACTCCACCTCGGCCCTTCGACCCTGCGGCTCCACCCCGGCTCTCTGCTCCCTCGTCTCCGCCGTCGCCCGTCGATCCACCAGCTCCACCGGGCTCCATCGGCCCTCCGGCTCCGCCCTGGTCAGTCGTCGCCCCATCTTCGCCTCAGGACTATACTCCTCCGGCTGTGCCTCGTCGCTCCGTCCCACCGGCTCATTGGACCTCCTCCCTCCCGCGGGCACAGCCTCGGCCCTCTGTCGCTCCGGCTCCGCCGCGGATCTCCGGATCTCCATCTCCGCCTTGGTCGCCAGAGCCTTGGGTTCCGCCTTGGCCCTCCGGATCCGCGGCGTCACCCAAGATCTTCGGCTTTCCGTCTCCGCCTCGGGCTCCACCACCACCTGCTCCGCCTCCGTCGGTCGGATCCATGGAGTCGTCAGCCTCTCCTCCACCATGGCTCCTCCCTCCATCGGCTCCACCGTGGATTTACATCTTGGCTGCGGCCTGGGTCCCACCTGGCTCCTCCTGCTCCAGCCCCCTCCTGTCACCTCCTTGGCTCCTCCCTCCGTCATCTCCTCCATGGACTGTTCCATCACCTGTTTGGACTTCATCTCTTGCCCTCCTCCCGGGAGTCCGTCCTCCGCCGAAACCCCCTCCTAAGACTGTTTGTTGTTTCCTGTTTGTCGGCGTGAGGACACGCCTTTCCGGGAGGGGGAGGTAATGTCACACCCCCGGACTTTCTATTTGGTTTCTCCCAGTTTTCCCCGCAGTTCTGAATGTTTTTGGTTTCCCCCTCATCGTCGACACCTGTGTTTGTAATTAGTCTGTGTATTTAAGGTGTGTGTTTTCCCCTGTACTCTTGTTGGTCTTTAATGTTATTCCTGATGTTTCTACTCCGTGTTCCTGTGTCTGCCTGTTCCCATTGGATTTATTAAATGTACGTCTTTAAATACGTCGCTGTTCGTTTGTTCCTGCCTACAGCGTGACAGTCGTATGGGTCAGAATTATCGATTTTTCTTTTATGTCAAAAATCATTAGGATACTAAGGTAAAGATCATGTTCCATGAAGATATGTGGTACATTTCTTACTGTACATATATTAAAACTTTTTTTATTCGTAATACACATTGCTAAGAACTTAATTTGTTGAACTTTAAAGGCTTTTTTTTTTTTTACTTTTTTGCACTCTCAGATTCCTGATTTTTAATAGTTGTATCTCAGCCAAAGATTGTCCTATCCTAACACATCATACATCAATGGAAAGCTTATTTATTTAGCATGTATAAATCCCAATTTTAAAAAGAAAATTACCTTTATGACTGGTTTTGTGGTCCAGGGTCACATATGATTCTACTTACCATACTACTACTATGAGTAGTAATATATTATACCATACTTACTGTAAAGTGAAGTGAAGTTAAGAAAAGAAAAATAGAAACAATAGATGCCAATGCAAGTTTGGTGCTTGGTCTCCAGAACTTACCAGTGTAAAATAAGAGATTTGCTTCAATGAAGTTGAAAGAAATTGAGCATATATTTATATAATACCTTACTTCTATGCTTTGTTTGTAGATAAGAAAGGAATTTTATTTATCCTCAAGCAGGTTCAGTGTTTTCCATAAGACCATCTCCTGCACTTTTCTCTTGTTGCTTTACACATTTTCTGTCAGTGATCTCCACATCTTCATCCAGTGACTAAGAAACAGACACATGTTGTAGATCGGCAGGTTGAGACACACACCAACTGTATTTTCTTGTCTGACTAGAAGAATGGGTATTAAGATTGATTAATGTACCTTTATCACAAAAAATGTAAATGTTCTCGTTTGCCTTGTTTGACATAATCCTGAAACTTTGGGTCTTTATATTCAATCCATTTTACATAAACAATAGCTGAGATGATGGTGGAGCCAACATAATTGATCAGCTGGGCGGACTGGGCCATATCAAATGGACCTCCTGCAGGAAATCTGAAAACACTTTTAAAAGATCAAAGACTTTTAGATATAAAAAAAATGACAATACCATTAAAAAGTTCACCATTAAAAATACACACAAATGCACCCACTTCACAATACTGTGACCCTGGGAAAAATATTATGTGACCCTGGACCACGAAACCAGTCTTAAGTGGCACCGGTATATTTGTAGCAACAGCCAAAAAATACATTGCATGGGTCAAAATTATTGATTTTTCTACCATAAATGTCAAAACTTAATTTTTTGATTAGTAATATGCATTGCTAAGAACTTAATTTGGACAACTTTAAAGGCAATTTTTAATATTTAATTTTTTTTTATTTATTTATTTATTTATTTTTTTTTTTTTTGTGCACCCTCAGAATCCAGATTTTTAAATAGTTGTATTTCGGCCAATTGAAAGCTTATCTATTCAGCATTCAGATGATGTATAAATCCCAATTTTAAAAAAAAAAGTGAACCTTATGACTGGTTTTGTGGTCTAGGGTCACATATGTGGCAAGTACTTTATAATTATTCTCACGATTATTCACACTTTTGTATGAGGAGACAGCTACCTGTGCACCAAACTCCCTATTTAATGTTGTTTTCTGCGATATAAATTCAAGATAGGAGTATCTAAATGTTTAGAAATGTTCGCATTAATTTTGCACCTGTCTGTTTAGTTGACATGGAAAGATGGCATTGTGTTTTTTTGTTTTCTTTCTTTTTTTTTCTTTTTTTTTTCTTTTTTGTTTGTTCAAAGTGCAAAGTGAATTGCCTTTTTACTACTAAAGTGGATAAATCACTTTTGACACCATATTTTAGTATATCTTGAGTTTTTTTTTATTATTAGATCACCTGTCGCATGGACATGTTATTACATGCATGTCGCTTTACATTGTACTGTCTAGAGGGCATGTTGTAACATTTCACTAAAAATATACCATAAGTTCATAAAACAAGACCACATATTTGTACCAGATGAAATAAGTAAAAGTACCAAAAAAAAAGGTAGTTCAGCAGGTAAATACTTTGTAAAATAATATTTGTAAAATCAGTAAAACATTACAAAAAGTAGCATGGCTCCCACAGTTAAACAAAGCACAACTCTTTTCACTTTTTCCAGTGCTGTTCAACACAAACACAGTCTCACACCAGAGATCAGGCTGATTTGTCTTGTTTTTGACAGCGGTCACTCTAAACGTCTCATATGGAGGAATAAGCACCTCCTTCTCCTCAGGATACTTTGAATATTTTGTCAGATCAGCACCTTCACAAGTATAGATTTCAAAACAAGATACATTTCCAAAACCCTGTATTACTTTACGATCAAGAGAGGAGGATGAGAACGAGCTCAAACGAACCTCTTTGTTCTGAACATCAAATTTAAGATTGGTACCACGATAAGTTACATAGCATCTATTTTGTGATTTCTTCAGAATCTGTATCGCTTCTGTTAACAGAAAGTGAAGTGAATACCATTTAAATGCTCCTTCTTTGTATTTGTGTTTGTCAGTGCGAGTGGCTTTGGTGAAATTACTGTATACATTCGAGTCTTTGTTAGTATACACATAAATGGCAA
The DNA here is from genome assembly GCF_049309525.1 of Garra rufa. NCBI lineage: Eukaryota > Metazoa > Chordata > Actinopteri > Cypriniformes > Cyprinidae > Garra > Garra rufa. The sequence goes on from NC_133361.1 coordinate 20,315,293, forward strand.
TAGATTGATTCCTTGTCAAATAATCCTCTGGTTTCTTGGCATTCTCCTCACCCTCTTGCCAAGTCTTATTAAATTCATCTGAGGCAGATCTTTCCTTCTCTAGATAGTATTTCTCCACCTTGTGTGCCATTTCATTTGTACAGCCATTATATTGGTCATCAACAGAATTTGGTGCCATATCTAATGGAAATATATTTTCAACAGCAGCAGCAGCGGCTCTGTAATCCTGCAGTAACAGCAATCATAATAATCAATCATCAGTATTTATGTCTGTAATATTCATATTAGAACACAAGCTTACCTGTCCTAGAGCAGCTAAAATAAGAAGAGCAGCTTCCATGATCAGCAGCATCTTGATTCAGTCAAATCCTTATTATGATTCCAATCTAGTGAAGCGCAGATGCTGAAAGACAACCAGAAACAACAGGGTTTAACAAACACAAAACAGACAACTGCAATAGGAAAAACGCCAAACTTACCTGAGAATACTGCCCTTCTCCTCGTCAAGTTCTGTTTTCTTTTCGTTATTCTTCAAGAGCTCAGCAGCAACAATGAGAGGAGAAGTTCAGAAAAGTCAGTCGCTCACAGCCAGATGCTAATTCAAACTAAGTGAAGAGGAAAGCAGCTTTTGTATAATCACAAATGTCATCTTGAGGCATGGGGAACATTTAAAAAGTTTAGCTTATCTGACCTTGGATCAACTCCAAGAATCCTCTCAAGTTCAGAAAACACACCACTTAAAAAAAAAAAAAAACACACACACCTGGATATTTAGCTAGAATACAGTCCTCACTGAAATGGTGCAGGAATGTGATGTAAAGATTCAAAGGAGTGTAATCTTTCTGCAAGATTTCAAAACTAGATACAGTTCCAAAAATGTAAGTGATGCAATAGAACCAAAACAAACCTTTTTTTTTTTTTTAGAACATCAAATTCAAATTTATCAAATTCAGGTTCACTGCCACAAAAAGTTAAATAGCTTTTTTTTTCTCTCATTTCTGTTAAAGCATGATGTGAATTCTACACATTTTTGTATGTTTGTTGAAATCTCCATCAACATTTGTGTACACTTTAGTGGTCAAATTGCTAGCATATTTTTGGCATTATTCTTTTTGATTGTATTCTTTGGATATTCTTCATCATCACCAGGTGTTCTTTGCACAATTGTCATTTACTGGTTAAAGTTACTCAAAGACAGATATTCAATAATATCTAAATAAAAAGATGAAGAAATTCGCAACTAAAATGAGTGTGTCTGACTGTGTTATGACATAACAGACATACTTGCTTAAGTGTGATGCCTCTACCTCAAGTGGTTTCACATGGGACAGTTTTTATTAAACCTGATTTTAGGATTTAATTGTAAAGTAAATACTGGGCCAAAAAAAAAAAAAACACAATTACCTAAGACATTAGGGTAAAGATTGTCCAAATTGTGTTTATAATTAACCTGTTGAACCACTGTTATTAGCAGTAGTGATATTTCTCCATTGCAACTAATTTACTTGTTGATGCAGTAGTGTAATAGCAAAACAACAGCCCCAACTGGCATGACGTGCATGCTGCTTGTTCTGAGTAATTGACTAATACATTGAAAGGGGTGTGTTCAAAATAATAGCAGTGTGGAGTTTAATCAGATAATTCCTTGATTCTGTGAAAAACAACAGATGTCAATAATTGTCCTTCTTAAGGAGGAATGTGTCACACATTGCTATAAAACATATTTCCTTCTGAATTGCAAAGTAAAATGGGCAATTCCAAACATTGTTCAGAAGAACAACATGGCTTCAATAAAAAAGTTGATTGGAGAACGAAAAATGTGCAAAAGTGCAGCAAATTATAGGATGCTCAGCAGGGGCGGATTTAGCCATTTTGGGGCCCAAGGCAAACACAGACATGGGGCCCTCTACATATTTTGTTCCTCCTTGTAAAACTGTAAAATCGTATTCTCATAATATATTACCTGTGCAATAATATTTATTATCTATTCACAAGGAAGAGTTGCCATTTGTTCTATTTACCTTGGTTTCCAAGCAGAATCTCCCAAATAGATCTGTTTGCTGCTGCCTAAATTGGAAAAGTTGTTTATAGTCGTCTATCTTGTTTTACTAAAGCGAGAAGAAACACACGCCATAAATCATGTAAATGATCAATATGGACACATAAATGTAAAATGCTGTATTACAGTCTTCGTCATTACTATAATGGCCAAAAGTGAACACGGAAGTGCTGTTACCTGCACAGGGCTTGAAATTAACTTTTTTACTTGGTAACACTGGTGCCCCCACGTTCAAAAAGTTAGGAGCACCAAAAAAAAAAAAAAAAAAATTAGGAGCACCCAATTTGATTTTAGTAATGCACGATGCACCGATCTTGATTATTCATGGCCGATTCTGATTGTCGATGTTTTACAAGCAAATGGGCTAATTCTGAAAGCCTTTAATATATTTATGTTACGCCTTAAGCAAGGGACAAGAATGAATGTAAACATGAGTACATGAACAAGCTGGTTAATTTCTCTATTATAGGTAGAGGCAGAGCCATTTAAATTAGAGGCAGCCACTGTATTTTTAAACAATCTACAGTAGAAATGACAAAAAATAAACGACACAGTTTGTTCTTAGTGGTGTTGACAAATGCAGCCATAATCAAAGAAGGCTACTCTGTTAATATTCAAATTGCAAATAGAGACCGAATTTTTCAAGCATGATACAGAGCTATAGACAACATTATCATCTTATCTGCTCACATAATAACAGCCTAGATATTTTATGTAGCCTAATTTGCGCGCATTGGGAAGTCACTCTCTAAACTTGAGGTATTAAAATTGCTTTTGAAAGTGCGTTCGCGTTTTATTTTTGGTTTTAACAATCGCGCGAAACTCTCGACGGCGCTGAGCATGTTATAGCCTAATACAAGAGATTACTTTTACAAAGCCATTTGAAAGTAGGAGGACACAAACGGGATTTTGAAAAGTGCGTCCTCAATGGAAATTACGCCCCTGCATGAGTGGAACTCTGCCGCTGAGTTATCATTTGACTTGGATGTATGCTGCGTTGTACAGTATTGAGACGGAGGCGCCAGAAATGTATCTGACAGAATGTACGCTGTACCACGAAATATAGAATATTTCTTCAATCACTTCCGCAGTTCTGCAGCAGATGCGACGTGAAATAATGGAATAGTCCAACAGTGTGGTGTTCGAGGGAGGCGCCAGTTTCCATAACATATATTCTATAGTATTCTGATGAGTTTTCAGAGAATCTTTGACATTTGCCATAAAGTAAAAAAAAAAAAAAAAAAAAATCACCTCGACCAAATTTTTTTGAGGGGGCCCCCTTGCAGCTCGGGGCCCAAGGCAACCGCCTACCTTTGCCTAATGGCAAAGTCCGCCCCTGATGCTCAGTTAAAATGTTCTCAGATGCATTAAAATGGCAGCAAAAACCCAAAACAAGCAACTACTGTTAAAACGGTTTGAATAATTGTCACAAAGGCAAATCCAGCCAATCACCACCTCTAGAAAGATCAAAGATGATTGCAATACTTTTTAATCAACATTTATAAAATATCGCCAAAGTTTTGCTCAAATTTGTAATTGAAATGCGTTTAGTGACTCCAAATACACAAGTAAGTGAGCAAGATCTTGGATTCAGACAAAAAGGATTGAGGTAATGGAGTGGCCAGCTCAATCCCCTGACATCAACCCAATCGAAACGTTTTACATTAAAAGATTAAAAATGCAGTTTCTGAAGCAAAACAAAAAAATTCACAGGAACTATGAAACAGTTTGTTAATCCTTGGGCTATTAAAAAGTTAAAATAAATATCATACAATGACCAGCAGGTGGTGCTGTAACTACTTCAATTCCTTTGTGAGTCCCACTCTATCATATCAGGTTAGTCATAGACCTACAGTAAGACAGTATTGTACAGGTTGCGTAAACTCACCTTCAATAATCCAATTGATTAAAACGTTCTCAATCTGTAGATATGAAACGATACCAGCTCTTCCTGCCAAAATAAAGCCAACATGGTTTAAATGATTAATTCATTACATTAAATCAGCCTCTATTAAGGCACATTTAAGGCTACCAGAGCTATAAAAAAATAAAAAGAGAGAGAGATAATAGTATTATGTAAAAAAAAATAAAAATACAAGCCAATAATTCATTCCTACAAATTTCTATTTCTTTATTGTGGTTTCTAGGCCATTTATTACAAACTTCATTAGCTAAAACTGAAGTAAAATTTGAACTGTTGGTGGCACTAAAGGGTTTGAGAATCTGACTCCAAATTTAGTCTGATGATTTTTCAAAAACTGCCCTATAACTGTGCCAAATGTAATAACATTTTACTGTACAATTCTGTCTGATAATGTTAAAGGTATGAGAACAACAGAAAACTTACAGATACAGATTCCAGTGCAACTTTGGTGCTTGACCTCCAGTACTGCACTGTAAAAAAGCAAGATGTTTGCTTAAATGCAGCATTTGCTCACAATATAATCTAAAAATGAATCATAAATTTATGTAATAGGTGGAGACACACACCAGCTTTAAAATGCATCTGTATCTGTTTCTCTGGTGTGATGAAATGCCATTATAAAGTATGAATGTACCTGCATCACAACCCACCTTGTTTACCATAATCTTGAAACTTTGGGTCCTCATACTGAAATGCACCACAAATTTCCATAAACAATAGCTGTGATGTTGGACACGGTGCCATTTACCGGTTTGGTCAAATCAATTGGCTTAATCACTATAATGGACTAAGCCAATTCCTAATTAAGGCAAGAGGAGTCACGCTTAAAGGTTGTATCAGCGATTTCAAGCCTGAAACATAAAGTGTCACTTTCAGCTGACCTTTCTTCACGATACACTCGCTGCCTGCCCCATAAATTGTTTGTAAAAAAAAAAAAAAAACACGTCTCTCTGGTCAGCCTAGGGTCCGAGATATGCCAAAAAAACAATGGGTGCTACCAACGATTGCACAGCAAAACAAACAGTGTTCCAACCAATCACCGTCAGGGGGTTGGTGTTGTGGACTTTTGCTCTACCTCCCTCACATCCCTGCACCAGTACGAAAGTCCACAACACCAACCCCCTGACGGTGATTGGTTGGAACACTGTTTGTTTTGCTGTGGGATCGTTGGTAGCACCGATTGTTTTTTTCTCTAGTGTAAGCCGGGTCGGGCCTGCTCATGTAAACATCCTTAAATAAGTATGACGCTCTTAGAAAACTATTATTCACGTTACGGTGCCAATACACAGCAAGTGCCACTCCACATGAATCACCAGCACATGAGCTCACTGCAGGCCTGGCCCTGTAAGCAAAGCAGCACAGCACCACACAAATTACATAAGCATAGATACTTAAATTAGGCAAAAATAAGAAACAGTGGCTGGTCTACCAACTTCAAAAAACAGAAACAATTCTTAATAAATGCCAGCAACACAATACACAAAATAATGCAGTAAATCACTCCGGTAAAGTTGGTTTCATATTCACATATTCAAAGTTCTGCTTCTGCTCATAATAACTATCTTATGGTGTGTGTGTAAACAGGTTCATATGAGATGATTATTATTATTGACATGTATAACTATTATCTAAAACTCTGTTTGTGTCTCAAAATTACCAAACAATAATCTGTTCAACATCTAACGCAATTAACACAATAAATTAAACAAATGAAGACAAGTCCCAATTTGTTCTGACCCATGGCTCAAGGGAAACAACAAACAGAGGACACACATAAATCCAAAATACGGACTCAAAATATAACTTTATTTAGTCTATTTAGAAACTGATTATAGCTGGGCTCTGATGCAAAGTGTATTACTGACATTCAACAAGGAGCACTTAGGCCCTGTTTAACAGACAGGGCTTAGACTAAGCCAGGATTAGGCCACAAAACAAAGGCACGGATAGATTTTAAGATCAGTCAGTACAAGTTTATTTCAGTTGAAACAGTTCAGGCTTAAAGGAGAAGTTCACTTCTTAAAGGGGGAAGTTGTTTCTTAAAGGTTGTATCAGCGATTTCTAGCCTAAAACATAAAGTGTCAAATTCAGCTGACCTTTCATCACGATCCGCTCGCTGCCTGCCCCATAAACTGTCTGTGAAAAAACCGCGTCTCTCTGGTCAGCCTAGGGTCCGAGATATGCCAAAAAAACAATCGGCACTACCAACCTTTCCACACAAAAACAAACAGTGTTCCAACCAATCAGCGTCAGGGATTTGGTGTTGTGGATTTTCGCCCCGCCTCCCTCACATCCCTGCACCAGTAGGAAAGTCCACAACACCAAACCCCTGACGCTGATTGGTTGGAGCACTGTTTGGTTATCTGTGGTGTGTTGATAGCGCCGATTGTTTTTTTGGCATATCTCGGACCCTAGGCTGACCAGAGAGACGCGGTTTTTTCACAGACAATTTATGGGGCAGGCAGCGAGCGGATCGTGATGAAAGGTCAGCTGAAATTGACACTTTATGTTTTAGCCTAGAAATCGCTGATACAACCTTTAAAGGGGGAAAAATCATGAATTATCTCCATACAGTGGACTTCAATGGTGCCCCCAAGTTTAAACATCTAAAATGCAGTTTAAATGGAGCTTCAAATGGCTCTAAACAATCCCAGCCGAGGAAGAAAGGTCTTATCTAGTGAAACGATCGGTCATTTTCGAAACAAATTGACAATTTATATACTTTTTAACCTCAAATGCTCATCTTGTCTAAGTCTGTGTGTGAACTGTCTTTTTCTGGTTCAATATGGTCAATACAATTAGGGTTTGTTGACAAATCCCATCCCGTTTTCTTCCAACTTCAAAATTGTCCTACATTGCTGCAGAAGTACCAACCCAGTGTCTACATTTAAAGTGAACATGCAAAGTAGATCAAACGCCCTTTACAAAAAAAAAAAAAAAGCAGTTTTTTTTACATACCCTAATTGTATTGACCCAGATTACACAGACTATGCATTGCAGAGACGAGACAAGACAAGCATTTGTGGTTAAAAAGTATAAGTTGTCAATTTGTTTAGAAAATGACCAATCATTTTGCTAGATATGACCCTTTTTTCTCAGCTGGGGTTGTTTAGAGCCATTTGAAGCTGCATGTAAACTGCATTTTGGAAGTTCAAACTTGAAACTCCACATGGAGATAATTCCTTAAATGCTTTTTTTCAAGAAACATAATTTCTTATCGACTGAAGAAAGAAAGACACGAACATCTTGGATGACAAGGGGGTGAGTAAATGATCTGTAAAAATTTGCTTTGGAAGAGAACTTCTCCTTTAAGCCTTGTCTGTGAAACTGGGAGTTTGCGTTTTTTTTTTTTTTTTTTTTTTTTTTTTGCTGTTCTGCATATCTGCTTGGCCCATATTGTGAAGGCAGTCCGTCAAGCAATGCTCAGACAGAGAGAAGACAAGGGCCTTGTAGAGTTTGCAATGTCCTGATTTGCCAGACTGCAGAATTTAAGCACCATCTCTGAAGCCAGACAGATCTTCAAGATATTATGTACTGTCATCACAACTTCACAGTACACAAAAATTGTTGAAGTAAGTGTTCATGTTTTGAATATCTTCATCACAAAATCAAGATAAACCCTCTGTAGAATCAACTGAAAGAAAGCCAACCGTAGGACAAGTAAAAATTATCATGGGAAGTTTCCGCTTCACTACATACTTTCAGAGGGTGTTGGAAGAGGCTTAGACCTCAGAACATAACCCATACTTTTGTCTAGAATCATCAGCATGCTTTTTGATGTGTATATTGGAATTTTTCCAAAGTGGAGTGGCTTGTTATTGGGAGATCTCAAAAGACATGCCTCATGTGTAACTCGGGCAGACTGTGTGACAGAAACAAAGACAAGAGCCAAACAAGACACCAGCTGTCATGTGGAGAAATTGTTTGGAATTGTCTAATGATCTATCATGGGTTAAATGGGAAAATGTGAGCAGGAACATTTATTTGAAAAATGTACCAATCTTTGCAGGCCAGATACAAAGTGCACGTACTACAGCACAACCTTTCTTAAAGTTTGTTGTTAAAATACAGATTACAGATTACAAGCAGGGGCGTCGTAGTTGGGTGAAAAGGGGGACTAAATTACCAGGGCCCCAAGTGGGGGGGAGGGAAAACAGGGCCCCTGAGGAGTGAAATTTTATTTTCCTTTAAATATAATTTTAAGATCACAATAAATGTTGTTAACTAATGTAAATGCCTGGTGAGGAGTTACCAACAAGTTACCTTTTTTGTTTAATAAGTAGTGTAACTATTTCAATTACTTTAATAAAGTAATGCAACTGATCGCATTTGATTACTTTTTGAAAATAAAATTTTCCCTAAACATTTGGGTTAACCTTACAGTAATACTCAACACTGATAACTGTGAGATTAATCTGCAAAATCCTCCATCACTTGAATTAAGATTATAATAATTTAATTTTACACAAAATCAGACTTTAGCACCTCTGTCAATTTTAGAAAAGAAATCAGTTAAATATGCATGTGTGAAAAATATTTAGATGTAACCTGCTTTGTAATTGCTGACATTTTCATAGGTAACTGTCATTTAATTACAGTTACGTTTATTTTGCAATTAAATTATGTAATTCTGTTGCATGTAACTAGTTACTCCCTAACACTGCCAATGGGAAACCCTACGGCTGGGATTCTCAACTCTGGCCCTAGAGGTTCACTTCCTGCGAGTTCAGCTCCAACCCTAATCAAACACACCTGAACAAGCTAATAAAAGGTTACAGAAAGTTGAGTTTTATCAAGGTTGGAGCTAAATTTTGAAGGAAAATGGTCCTCGAGGGCCACACACAGAAATAAGCAGAAAAATGCAAAACCTGATATTTATCCAATCAAAAAATATCTAAACCTTGCCAAAAGTCAAGTCAAGTCAAGTCACCTTTATTTATATAGCGCCTTTTACAATACAGATTGTGTCAAAGCAACTGCACAGTATTTAAACAGCACAATAGTGTGTAAGTAACGCATTATTGTAACAATCAATTTTCAGTTAAAAGCAGTTCATCAATGAATTCAGTGATATCATCGTCAGTTCAGTTCAAATAGTGTACGATATCGCTGGAAAGTGATAAAGTAATCTTTTAGAATGTCTAAATATATTTCTAAATGCAAAGCCTATTAAAATGAAGAAATAGTAAAAAAAAAAAAAAAAAAAACAATAGGAATCCCTAAGCCCCTAAATATACTGTATGTATATAGGGAGATACAGGAGGTTATTTTTTATGCCACTAGATGGCGCAATTTTCACTTAAAAAAGATTGTAAATACTCTATTTTAATGTGAAATGTTGTATTTATTCAAAAATAATAAATACATAATTAAATAAAAAAAAAATAATAATTCTAGTGGGAAAAATTGTTCATTAAAACTGTATAATTATTGCATAAATGTATAAAAACTGCTCAAAATTCTAAATAATAATCACAAAATATTATTGAACAAAAATGTAATTAATTGATTTTCCTGAAGAAAATCTCCTGAAGTTACTTTTTAAGGCTTCGGTCACTTTTGACCGCGAGGGAGCCAAGTGTGACCCTAAATGAGGATTTTTTTTTGGTGGTGGAGGGGGTGCCCTTTTTTCAGTTTCAGTACATGCCCCTCAAAAGGTCTGTGCACGGCCCTGTCTATCTCTTTATGCATTCTTGTAGTGATGTGACGTGAACGGAGGCATCGGAGGTTGTTTTGAGAAGTAGGCGTGCCAGATGAAGCCTCGATTCGAGGTTTGTGTTGGCAACGTAGAAATCAGTGACCAATGACAATTAAAGAGGCCTCACTTTCTGTCCAATCATGTGCACGATGCGCTTTGCGGGAATTGGAACCCCCAGATCTTACTTTACCAGTAAGTTTTCATTCTTATTTCAACTATATTTTTAAATACCCAGTCATAGAAGTAATATAAATAATACATATTATTTCAAGAAAATATTTGCCATATACAGTTCATATGTGTGCATTTTTCTTCTATTACATTATATTAATATTCGTACTGGCATTAAATGCCACTGATACCAATTACACTTTAATTTTTAAATTAATTTACCAGAGAGAGAAATTCAAAAACACTCGCAGTTAGGCTTTTAATTGTGCACATAACATCGATCTATGAAATGTTTGGTAGCAGCTTTGAACGAAGGAGCTTCATTAACAGGCTTTTGGCTGCTTTATTTTTACTAACCACCAGATGGCGACACTCTCGAAACTTTGAATCTTGGAAAAATGGAAAATAAAGAAAAATATATCAACAACATTGATGATCCATACCTGTGAAAACATATAACAGACACCATTAGGCCTATCAACAGCTGCGTTAGTTGTGCACTTGTCACTTGACTTTTCAACATTAGTTTTTCTCTTAAGTTAAGTTAAGTTACTTTGAGACTTTGCCAGAACACTAACCAAAGTTCTGAGAACATTCCCTGTTAGCCGGAATACCGATTCTGAACTAAACCAAAAAGAAATATAAATGTAACCCTGGACCACAAAACCAGTCTTAAGGGTTAATTTTTTAAAAAATTGAAATTGTTAGGATAGGACAATATTTGGTCGACAATTTAAAAATCTGGAATCTGAATCTAAATATTGAACAAAAAAATCTAAATATTGAACAAATTGCCTTTGTCCAAATGAAGTTGTTAGCAATGTATATTACTAATCAAAAAATACGTTTTGATATATTTATGGTTGGTCCAGGGTCAAAAATGAAATTATTGTGGTTCAAAAGTGATGCATCTGCATCTCTTGCTTGAAGTTTAGAAATATATTGGTTTTAAAATAAACAGTTGTTCAAGTGCTGATCTGACAAAATATTCTAATACAAACTTCTATCATGAAACACTAGATGGCGCTGGCTGATCGTTAACTCAATTTCAATTACATCATTATCCACAGGGCGCTGCTGATTGGTCTGTTGCATCATTGTTACATCATTAGGTTTTATTGTTCATTCCTTTATTAAGTGTCAGGAATTAATAAAACTCCCCACAACAATACCACAAGATTCACTCTTCTGCACAATTAAAACCACAACAAACTCCAACAAGATAGAAAAATGTATATGTTTGTAAATATATTGACTGAAAAACATGTTTTTTAAACTGGTCAAGTAATCTAATTTCAATTACTATTGTAAAGATGAAGTTGTATATATATATATATATATATATATATATATATATGTAGTACTCTCTTAAATTGCAAATGAAAGAGACAGAGACAAGAGTTAGTGGTTGCCCAAGCGGTCCTCTTTGTTGTCTATAATACACATTGTACTGATACTTTGTTACACGGTAATAATACATAAAAATACTTAAATCACAGTAAATAAATAAATAAATAACCTCCTTATACACATCTGGACATACTCATAACAAATTGGTAAGTATTTCAGGTAAGTATAGTACATTAACAACTCAGTTAAATGATACATGTTTGAAATTTCCTCTTACACAAGTATCTTTGAATTACACAATTACAAAAATAATCAACTGTAACAAATTATTTAAACATTAAAGCATGTGAATTAAAGTTTAGTATCAATTTTAATAAATTTAACTAACCTTAAATTGCAAATGAAAGAGACAGAGACAAGAGTTAGTGGTTGCCCAAGCGGTCCTCTTTGTTGTCTAAAGATGCGCCGCAGTTGTCACGGTAACGGTAACTCTCTCAACTGTCACCAGTATTTATAAAATGCAGCTGGACTCTACAGTGCAAACTTATACTAAACATACAATAAAGTAACTTGAATTGAACACATATGTACATGTAAAAAGAAACAGACATAGCATGGATACAAAATAAATATATACAAACAATAGAATATTTTTATGGCCCAAACTATGCAGGGTTCACACTCTCTCCAACCAAATAAGATGTCGTCCCGACATCAGTATTCTCAAAGTCATAAACTTCGATATATTTCACTTCACACTCATGTAAAAGTACCAGGTCACATGTGATGTTTTCAATACATTTTCCCTTTTTTTTTTTTTTACATTCATACATTTAATAATCACATATCATGTTCCTGTTTCACAGACAGTCCTTGTAGGCTGATAATCAACTTTCTGAATTCAAGTTCAATGAGCTAGTGCCCTAAACAGTCCCAGAATCAAGGCACTAAGGAATGTTCATTAAGAATGAAGTCCATACAGGAAACAATCAAGTTCAAGTGCAGAAAGTTCTCAGATTCAGGCCATTCTCAGGTTCTCCAAGGAACGTTTCAAAATGTTCAGTCCATTTAATTTATCTGGGCCTTTTAACAGTCCATATTTTCAATGTGCAGAGTCCATTTTATCTGTCTAGGCCTTTAAACAGTCCATATTTTCTTTTCGGCCCAACAACAGTTCATTAAGTGTCACAGTCCCTTAGCTGGCAACAGTTATTTGCAATCAGTCAAGGCAGTTAGTGTCAATATGATGGCAGTTTGTCAGTAGAGTTCTGCGGTGCCATCTGAGACCTGGTCAAGTGAAAGTTCATTGAGATTCTTTAAATGGCTGGATAATAGATAAGTGAGGGCTGAGAATAATGGATCGGCATTGGCACCCAAGAATTCATATTTGGTGTCCATGTGTGTATGGGGTGTGGGTTAAAGTCATTTCTTGCATTCTGTACACTGTGGCATGTAGGATTTCCAAATTTTTCATATGTGAACCTCTTTGGTGGTCCTCGTTGTCGGACTCTAGATGGTTCCGTTACAGGATTCCTCCATGCAGGTAAGTGATGTTCTTCAACAGGTAAGTGTTGTCTAGGTGAGTGCCGTTCTTTTAAACTTTGTTCTTCAACAGGTAAGTTTTGTTCAGGTAAGCAGTGTTCCTCAGCAGGTAAGTGTTGTTCCTCAACAGGTAAGTGTCTTTCTTCAACAGGTAAATCAACATGTTCTATTTCATCTTGTTTCCGTTCAGCTTGGTGTGGCAACACTGACAACTCAACCGTTCGTTCTAACTTTGCTGATGATTTCTCACCAGGAGGTAACAGGCGTTGTGTGGTTTTATTTTGCACCTGACTGTTTGGCTGTGTTCTAAACTGATAGGGTTCAACTTGCACATAGTACTCATCATCACTTTCACTGTCATTCTCTGGCTCATATTCCTCGCTTCTCCCTGCAGGTAAAGCTGTGCTTTTCTGTTGATGTTTTTGCTTTGGTGTGGCATTTTGAGTTGATGTGGTAACCTGAGGTAAGTGATCACAGGGGAGAAGGTGATTACGATGCAACACTCTTGATCGGCCTTTGCCCTGCTCTGGTTTCACTTCATAGATTGGAGTATCTTCAGCAGCCTGGCGGATGACAATGTGGACTTCATCCTCCCAGAAATTTCTTAGTTTTCCTGGGCCCCCTTTTTGAGCTAGGTTTCTCACCAGAACTCTGCTGCCAGGGTATAGATTAGTGCATCTAACTTTTTGGTCATAATTTCTTTTGTTTCTCTCAATACACTTCTTTGCATGCTCACTGGCGATCTCATAAGCCTCTTGCATACCCTTTGTCCACCTCTCCACATATTCACTGTGGTCGATGGATCCCTTGTCTGGATTGAGATCAAACAATGCATCAACTGGAAGCCTTGGAGAGCGGCCGTACATGAGGTAGAAAGGTGAGAATCCAGTCACTTCGCTTTTAGTGCAATTGTAGGCAAACACTAGCTTATTCAATGCCTCTTTCCAATTCAATTTCTGTTTTTCTGTGAGAGTTTTGAGCATTTGCAGAATGGTCCGATTGAATCTCTCTACTTGTCCATTTCCCTGTGGGTGGTATGGGGTCGTCCTAGAGGCAGTAATATCACTGTATTTTTGGAGCTGGTCGAAGAGTTGATTTTCGAATTCCCTGCCTTGGTCATGGTGAATTCGTGAGGGGAACCCAAACCTTAGGGCAAAATCATTGAACAACCGGTCTGCTACAGTTTTTCCAGATTTTGAAGTTGTAGCATATGCCTGCACAAATCGAGTGAAATGGTCAACAATCACAAGGATATACTCATAACCTCCTTTGCACTTGTCCAAATGAAGGAAGTCGATGGATACTAACTCAAATGGATGTGTTGTCTTAATGCTTTTGAGAGGTGCCCGTGTCTCTCTGCATGGTTTTTTCTGTTTTATGCATGAACAGGTTCTCAGGACATAGTGCTCAATATCCTTTTGCATGAAGGGCCAGAAAAATCGATCTCTAATGAGGCTGGTTGTGCGGTCAAGGCCTTGATGACCCATTTCATCATGCAATTCCCTCAAGACAATACTCTTAAACTGGGCAGGCAACACTAGCTGCAGTCGTTGTGATGTTTTGCGGTGCAGTATGCCATATTCATCCAACACCAGTTTGTCCCACTCACGCATTAGACCTCTAACTGTAGGATTGGCTGACCGACACTGTTTTGAAGACGGTCTTGTTTCTGACTGCAAGTAGTCTATGATTTCTTTGACATTCTTGTCATCTCTTTGTGCTTGCTGAATCTCCTCTTTTGATAATGATTTGCAGGGTTTGTCGCCAATCTCCATGCATGCTGGTGCACACTGACTGATTAAAGTAAGGGGTGGATCTGGGTCGTGCTGGACCTCCACAGCTTGTATTGTGGCTCCCACACACTCTGATGAAAGCTCCTCTGTAAATTCTCTCATTGCTGTCTCTATATCAACTGGCATTCTGGACAGTGAATCAGCATCCACATTCTCTTTACCTGGGCGATAACGAATGGTGAAATGGAAGTCTGCAAGTTCAGCGACCCATCTGCATCCAGTGGCATTTAACTTTGCAGAGGACAACACATAAGTGAGGGGATTGTTATCACTGTACACGGTGAAGGTAGGTGCATAATATAGGTAGTCTCTAAACTTTTCTGTTATAGCCCATTTGAGGGCTAGGAACTCCAGCTTTCCACTGTGCAGGTGGTAGTTTCTCTCTGCATTGGTCAATGTTCTTGAACCATATGCTATCACTCTCAGCTTCCCGTTCTGGTTCTGATACAGGACAGCACCCAGGCCTTGGTTGGACGCATCTGTGTGAAGTACAAATGGTTTGGAAAAGTCTGGGAACCCCAATATTGGAGGTTGAACGAGACAGTCAATCAGCTTTGACAGTGTTTCTTGGTGATACTCTGTCCATTCAATCAGCTTACTGGATGGCACCATGTGACTTTTTCTGTTGGTTACTACTCTGCAGTTTCCTTTCTTTGTGCTCTCAGTTTTCTCATTGCCCTTCAGAAGGTCGTAAAGGGGCTTAGCAATACTTGAGAAGTCTTTGATGTACTGGCGATAATAACTTAGTAGACCGAGAATTTTCCGTAGATCTCCCACAGTGTTTGGTCTCTTCTCTTTAAGTGCTGTTACAGCGACAGTGTCTTCAGGGTCCATTTTACTGCCTTCTGCAGAAACAATGCGGCCTAAGTAGCGAACCTCATTCTTGAACATCTCACACTTTCGTGGCTTCAGCTTTACTCCATGGGCTTGTAGACGTTGCAACACTTTTTTTATTGCTTCAAGATGTCCATCAAATGTTTTCGTGAAAACCAGGATGTCATCTAAGTAGGGCACACAAATTTCATCTCTTAGTCCTTCTAAGCACTCCTCCATGAAATGCTGAAATGATGCAGGCGCGTTCATGAGGCCGAAGGGGATACGAACCCACTCATATAAGCCCCATGGTGTACTGAATGCGGTCAAGTGTCTGCTGTCTGGGGACATAAAACCCTGATGGTAAGCTTTGCCCTGATCTAATACTGAAAACCAGGCATTACCACCTAAACTGTCCAGAATGTCTTGTACTCTCGGGATAGGCTGGCGATCAGGTAGTGTCTTCCTATTGAGGTCTCTATAGTCAATGCACAACCTAAGGCTGCCATCTTTCTTACGAACCCACACGATTGGTGAAGAGTAAGGTGAATGGGTTTTCTCAATCCAGCCCTGGGCAATCAAGTCATGCAGGTAGTCCTTCATTTCCTGATACAGTGGCTTGGGGACTGAAGTGTACATACGGACAACAGGAGTATCGTCAGTCAGAGAAATACTTAGCTGGAGACCTTTGATGCACCCAATATCGTCATCTGACCTCGAAAATGAATGGCACTCTTCTCGTAGTAACTGTTTTATTTTGCTTCGCTGGTGCATAGGTAAGTGGCTTACATCAACAGGTGGGTCCCACAATTCTTCACTGTTACTTTCTTTAGAATCTGTGGTATTCTGAATCTCACTGATCATGGCTGTTGTTGCACAATGTGATGCTGCAGCTGGTAGTACAGATTTTATTGATTGTATTGTCCCAAGCTCAGTTTTTCCTACAAGCCTTATCTCATGGTCTGTGACATTCTGTACACTGATCTTGACCACTGGACGACTTCCTTTCTTGAGAGTTAGTAGGGTTTCCAGAGGTTCCAGACCATCTGGACAGTGTGGATTTAAGTGTGGTTCAAACAAGAAAACAGTGTCGTGCTTCATGTATGGCACTTTAACTTGACATTGTACCTGCATTATTGAACGTTTTGGTATATTCACTGTGTCTTTCATTGTCTTCACCAAATATTCACTAGGATTCTCAGTAGTCACAAGATTAATGAAGGTCTGTATTTTATTTTTCTTCATGCCAGGGAAGGCATACTTGACAATCTTGTGCAGACGTCCTTTACTCACTTCACTGTTTTCACTTGCTTCACTCTGTCTCATCACTTGTTCGATCACATTGTAGCCGATTATTGGTTTGGATAACCTTTGGTCTTTTAAGACAAGGACAGGAATAACTAACTCTTTTACGCCATCAACAGGGGAAGCCAATTTGAAAGTAATCTCTACCCATCCAACATAAGGCATACTGGTCCCATTAGCCGCAACAAGCTGTAGGCCACCTGTAGCTTCTGTTGCCTCAGAGATGTCCTTCAGTTTCACTTCAGGTATGTACTTGTTTCTCCATCGTTCATCTACAATACATACTTGGGATCCTGTGTCCCATAATGCCTCAGTTTTGTGTCCTTGTAAGTAGCAGGTTACCAGACATTGTTTGCCAATGAGAGAAGTGACGGGTGAGTATTTATTAACTTGACATGAAGCAGATAGAATGTTATCAAGTGGAGACAGTTCAAACTCTTTTTCTTCATTTTCAAAGTGTTGTTTTGGACGTTGGTGGGACGTTTTTGCAGTTCGGGTCACTCCCTGTCCCGTGGAGGCAACCCATTTCCGTTTAAAGGTGTTCTACTTTGAAATCTTGCACCTCTGGTTCTGCAGCCTGCTGAAAAGTGCTCACTGCTACCACAACAAAAACAATGGGTGCATAATTCCTCTGGTCCCCTTTGCTGGCAATGGAAGCACTGTCTTGTCCTTGGGGGACGTGGCTGCCGAAACTGCTGAGGGTACTGTCGTGGTGGTGTATATTGTTGAGGGGCTGTATTCAACTGTGGTGGACGAAGCTGTGAGGGAACAGCATATCGTGATGGCTGAGGTGCATGCTGTGTTGATGCTGTATGTTGCAGGGGCTGCTGTATTGGCATTAAACATGGTTGCAAACTGTAAGGCTGTGATACCATATACTGTTGTTGCAAAACTGCATTCTGTTGTGATTTAGGATGGTGGGGCTGCAGTGGATAGTGATGTTGTTCAAAGGTGTTATGACTTACTCCCCATGTTTGGTTTGGCAGCTCTTTATTCCACTCTGCTACTGGCTGATAACTTTGCGAGAAATCTTGCAGTGGCTGATGAGTTGCTATTGTCGCCGGAGACTTGTTACTGACTGCAAAACACTGAGAAGCAGGTGAGGGCTGTTGAATTGTCTCTTTAATTTGCATTATTTCATTGCTTAAGCTTTGCAGTTGCGACATCAGGTCAACTTTTGTCTGTTTTATTTGGTGTTTTGGTTCATTTAACTGCGTGACATGCACAGCAGCACTGCGTTCGGACTTCCGTTTGTTTTGTCTCTCTGTCTCATGGGAGCAAGCAACATTTAATCTCTCCAACAGCACTTCATCTGAAATTGTGGGGTCAGACAGGAATGGCTGGAGGTCACTCTGAATACGATCATTCTGTAGGCCAGTTAGCACAGTATGAAGGAACATGTTTTGGACTAAAGCTGGATCATATTTTAGGCCAGACTCATCTTCTTGTGAAGCGAACAGAATTTTCTGTCTCAGATCAAGAACACGAATGAGAAAACTTTGTGGTGTTTCTTTAGCACGCTGGGCCTCTGCTGTGAGCTGTTTGTATAGTTCTGTTGCATTTTTCTCTTGATAGTGAGAACGGAGGATTCTTCGTAATGTTGGAAGAGTGAGGTCTGCTTTGCCTTCAAGATAACTACGCAACTGAAGCCCTGGAGTGATTGCTCTGATGACTGAATCAATGATATCTTGTTCTAGATAGCCTTTATTTAACCCACTCTCTATTTGGCGTGCAAGACTTGAAAATGACAATCTGTCCTTCTGGCCTGGCTCACCAATGAGGCCTGAAATTTTGAAGTCTTTGTGCCACACGGCTGGTGCGATTTGTCTCTGTAATAGGGGAGGAGCAATAACCAGTGTATGATCAATTGCTACTTGTTGCGTTGTTGTACTCTGTGAGATGGTAGGACTTAAGTACATAGCAGACTCATTCATATTTTCAAGTTGTCGAAATGGTCTTTGATCTGTTCTTACTTCTCTTTCCGGTGGTCTTAACTCTGTTCTTAGCTCAGTTCCATTAATATTGGTCATCATCAGATTGCTTAATTTATCATTAATGCTGAGGAGCTCAGCCATGCCTCCATCCTCTAGCTCTTCTAGTTCTTTTCTTAGTAGATGATTACTGAGAAGATTTACTAAAGTCAGGCGAGTTGTGTTTCCAATGTTCTCTGCAGAAATGTTTAAGATCTGGCAGAGTTCTATGAGCTTTCCTCGAGTTAATGTACACAGTCTTTCACCTATTTCTTCCTGAAGGCTCTGAAGTGTATCCATCTTTATCTGCAGTGGCTTGACAGTATGATGAAAGTGGACGTTTACTCACTGACTTGACTTTGCAGCCTCTTGTAGTCACTGTACCTCAAGTGCGTGCACTGCTCAATCAGTTTCGTAAAACCACTTCACTCAGCTGCTTGTCTTGTAGGTAAGTATGAATGTTACAGGATGGGGCTCTGCTGGTCAAGAAGATGAACCACCCTATACACATCCCAGCGGTGCCTCCAAAATTTGTAGTACTCTCTTAAATTGCAAATGAAAGAGACAGAGACAAGAGTTAGTGGTTGCCCAAGCGGTCCTCTTTGTTGTCTATAATACACATTGTACTGATACTTTGTTACACGGTAATAATACATAAAAATACTTAAATCACAGTAAATAAATAAATAAATAACCTCCTTATACACATCTGGACATACTCATAACCCAAGCTGTTTTAAAAGCATCTAAGTTATTGAGTTCCTTTTTCAGCAATGTAGACTTCACCAGGCTCGCCATTTTATTTCTACAGCCGTTATATTGGTCATCAACTGAATTCGGTGCCATATCCAGTGGAAATATCTCTCCCTCATCAACAACTCTGTGATCCTGCAGCAACAGGAATCACAATGATCAATCATCAGTATTCATATCTGTAATATTCATACTAGAACACAAGTTTACCTGTCCTAGAGCAGCTGAAATGAAAAGAAGAGCTATAATGATCAGTGGCATCTTGATTCAGTCAAATCCCTCCAATTGTCGAGTGAAAAGCAGATGCTGCAAGACAAGCAGAAACATAACAGGGTTTCACAAATACTGTATATACCTCAGTAGAAACTTGTGCGTAGATTTGCACAATGACCTTGTCCTTGTAGTTTAACCCCTACCCTACCTGAATCTGTTTTAATTTTACAGGAGCTCAGGAGCAATGATGAGAACATCAAAAAAGCCAGACACCAATGATTCTTCAAACAGATGACAAGGCTTTTTATAGCGCTAATAATGTGTGTGTGTCTGTGCCTGTGTGTTTTCTGAAGTATAACGCCTGATGTGTGATCTTGTTGCATTCAGCTCAGCTAAACTGTTGAGCTGATCTAGTGCAACACTTGTGAAGGTCTGTGTGTGGTTTCACACTGGACAAGCAAAGGCTAAACAAACTTTGCACAGAAGTTTAGGCCAGTTCTGACTCTATGAAAGTTCCCGTTGGAAGATGTATTCTGAATTAAACAAAAGAAGGGCCCCCACACAAGACCTTGACCTCAGAAAAGCATAAGAGCGATTCAAAACAGTCTTTGCCATTGTAGTAAATTCTATTCATGGCAAACAAAATATGTGAGTGGAGTAACATATCTCAAATCTAAGGAGGAGAACTGGGTTCCTCTTATGGTTCTACATAACCATATTGACATACCTTTTAAAGACAAGTGCTATATAGCACTTAAAGTGGTTCCTCTATGATTATGAGGCAATTAACTTGTGCTAGCACTTCACTTTGCCCCAGTTCAAGTGAAGCAGGAGTGCCTTCTAATTAGCATGAAATTAACATGAATGAACATCTGAGGGCATGTTGAAAGATAAACTACATTTTACTGAATGTATCTCAATAGGTGTTTCAACCACGGGAAGACAGCAGCTTGAACATATTGTCATATAACCACAGACAATCCAGTCAGTGTCCATAAAGTGAGAGATAAGAATTTGGCAGAAAATTGCATTATGTTTTTACTCTTATAATTGCTCTTTTTTATTAGGTTATGGTTAATAAAATGTATAGGTACAACAGTATTAAAAAATGGTCTAAAATGGACTTGTATACAAATCATCTGTTACATTTGATCTTAATAACAGGGTTCCCTGTATAGTTTAGTTTTGAAAAACTGAGATAAAATAACATACTTAATTGCATGCTTGCCCTGCAGCCTCCGGATGTCAATATAATGTCAGGTTGACATTGGACCCAGTGTCAAACAAATGTTGCATTTTGGTTAAGAATCAAAGTTGGGTTAATGCCTGTTTTTCGGTATACACCCTAAAAACAGTGGCATTAGATGCTGAACTAACATAGAATTTTGGTCACCCGATGTTGCAAACACAATTTAACCAAATATCAACATGCCTGGTGGGTTGTTAATTATTCCTGAATAATTCCAAAGACTATAGAATACCAAAGACATGTCACTCGTGTAGTTTTGAATGGCGAACAATGAAACGGTCATCATGGCCGCGAAGCTCCGCCTTCTTAGTGAAAGAGCCAATCGTTGATTAGTAAAGTCAGCGCGTCACTGCATCTGCCGTTAGAAGTCCCGGTTGCTATAGAAACAGCTGGCGTTCTAAGACGTGCATTCAGTACTGCGCATGCGCACTGGCTCATCTAGCCGGAAAAATAAGCGTTTTTTAACGCTATTCAAGCACAAGGAACTATATTTATGAGGCAGTTCTTGTTGGATTTCTTTGGAGATTTCAAATATGAAATTTAATCGTAAATTTGGCGAACAGTTTTGGAGAATTTGATGTTTCCCCATTCAAAGAGATAGGAGCTGCACTTTGATGCCCAAGAGGCGTTTCAAAGATGGCCGCCGAGTGACATGACTTGTCTTAAAAGGACTTTGATAATTCTCACTTCAGGCTGAACTCTAAAGCTGGCAGGCTTGTTTGAGGTAAGATGACAAGTTTCCTGAACAACATTTACTAAATTCACTGTATAAGGTAATGTTACATGTTTTGCAGAAAGCTATTTTTATTTTTTTATTTTTTTGTCAGCACAGTCTGAAGTTGATCTGACTCGATTTTGGTGTACATTGGACAAACTGTTGTGGACGTGTTCGAAAAAGTTTTTCAACATGAATCAAAATAGCGGATAGGAAGTTCGGCCAACTATGGCATAATTGGTATGTTTGTTTTTGGCATGACCCAAAGGATATTTTGAGACCAGTTTCATTACAATAGGCTAATAAAATCAAAAGTTATTAGTATTGTTGGAAATTTCATAATAAATGTTTAATGAATGGTTTATTACTCTAGACCAATAGGTGGCGTTTGGTGTTACCAATTTGGTGTGAATATGTCAAAGCTTTGCAGAGATACAGCCTCAGATGCAGTTTGGCATCTTTCCAGCAAATTCGTTGATGTGCTAAATAAAAAACAGTTTCATATATCAGCACGAAACCCATAACTTTTTGCCAGAATGGTCTGAAGATGATGCGAGTCAAATGTGGTGATAATCGGACCAACGGACTGAGAGGAGTTATAAAAAGCAAGTTTTCAACAGAAATCAAATTGGAGGACAGAAAGTTCATCCAATTATGGCTAAATTAATATCGATGTTCTCAGCATTATCCACGGAATATATCAAGACCAGTTTAATTACAATAGGTTAATTTAAATAGTTATTAACATTTTTTTTCATTATAACTTTATTATAACTGCCTCCAAACGTTTTGAGTACTGTGTTGAAGACACATACCAAGTTTCATAACAATACATCAATGCGTTCATAAAATTATAGCATTTAACAACAAAATTCAAAATAGCCAATGGCCAAAATGGCTGACGTGGGTCAATTGGGTATGATTTGACTAGGCATGCTCCACCAAATCTAACAAGACAAGTTCTGTGACTTTTGGCCAAACCATTCAGAAGTTACAGGCAAAAATACCACGTAGCCTCAGGTCATGATTGTTATTACACACCAAGTTTGGTCTCATTACGCCGAACCATTGCCGAGATATAGCCTCACATCCATTTTTGCATGCTTTTCATAGAATTTGTTTGCACGATATTCAAGAATGGTTTGACTAACCAGCTTAATTGTCATTTCATAACTTTTTGCCAGCATGATCTGAAGATGATCTGAGCCAATTTTAGTGAAAATTGGGCAAACAGTCTAGGACTACAGGACCCCAGATAGCAGACACTTCTGGCCCTCATCGTACGAGCTTGAAAAAGTATGTTTTTTGAACAATTAAAAATTGTGGAAAAAATAAACCTTACTATTTTTAGCCTAGGAATCAGAGGAAAACATTTAGACAACACAAATAGTTGTAGATGCCAGGGTCTTTCATGTTGGGCCATTCAGTTGGATCATTTCTCCAACAAAAGGAAGGTAAGGAAAAGGTGCACTGACATAGACTAATACAATTTATAGTTTCTCAATATATCTCCTCCTTTCCGGGTGGTGAAATAATCCTTTGACATGGTTAAAAATAATACTGTCGCCGTTAAATTTCCCTCCAGCGGGCGTAGTTCTCAGAGTAATATGACACGTTGCGCTCTACTTTTGTGTTCTTAAACACTCGGGGTTTTTTTTAGGTCGACAGCTTTTAAAAACGTAGTTCTGTGTTTTTTTAGCTTGTTTACTGTTCAATTTGTCACATAGCAGCTTTTAGACATTGTTCTGATTTTTGTTATAAATCAGAAAAGACAATTAGGGGCAGCTTCTCGCAATACAAAGTCAATGGAGAGCGTTGGTTTGTTTCCCCCCATAATTCCCCCCATAATTTTCAGATTATGAAGCGTGTCGCTCTGTCTCTATAAACATGAGTAAAACATGAGTGGTGCTAGAAAGTTTGAGTTAGAGACTCCAAATTTGCTATGGTTAATGTCGTGACTTCCTCTATCAGTGTCAAATTTCACAACTTTACAGCAAGCGGTTCTATGGGCGGTCATAGACTCAAGAGCAGAAAAAGAGCAACAACAACAACGGATACAACAGGTGCCTTCACAACTTCAGTGCTTGGCCCCTAATTAGTGTTCCTATGGACTAACATTTGAAGTTACAATAGGAATGAATAGCTAATGTGGGGTAATGAACAGTTGTAGGATTTATTCATGCTTTTTTATGCCTGGTTGGCTTTACAGATTTGATTTTCTATCATGGTCTATGGACTCTCTAAATTAGGCTTAGCCAACCCTTACCCACCCTTTGTATAAAACTCTACTTCTGCCACTGCCAATACTGCTGTCCAGATGAGTTCAGCTCCAACCCTAATCAAACACACAGGGATGCATTTTAATGATAGCCAACTGTGGCCCAAGTTGCATAGTTCACTGAGTCAGTGTTTCCCAAAAGTAGTTTAAACAAACATTCGCACATAGCTTAGTTGTGTGGTTGAAACGACAGCTCTCAACCAGTGGTTGTTAGTAGTTGTAATTTGAGCAGTTTAATATACAGATTCTGAATTAAACAAATAAAATGTGACCCTGGACCACAAAACCAGTCTTAAGTAGCATGGATATATTTGTAGCAATAGCCAAAAATACATTGTATGGCTCAAAATTATTGATTTTTCTAAATATCAGACTTGATGGGGAGAAAAGGATGATAATATTTACATTTTCAGGTATGCTTTTACACATCAGAAGTCATGTTTACACTTTGACCAGTGGGTGGTGCTGTAACAAAAACTTTAAAGTTGTGCCAAATATATATATATATATATATTTTACTCGTGCACAGTCAGCAGTAAGAAGACAAGTGTTGATAAAACCACAACAGTTTACACTGCTTTTACTCTAAGTTGCAGAATTTGCAAACCTCATATAAATGAATAGGAAATTAAACAGCTTATATAACATTGATTTTGCTCATTTTTCTGAAGCACCTCATTTTATTGACCATTTCTTGAAAAAAAAAAGTACAAGCTTGAGTCTGTAGTTTGAGGAAGGATTTTATTTATTTTACTTCATTGTTTAAGCTATTTATAAAAATATGAATACGGGTGCCCTTTTGATTACATAAATTACATAGAAAAGAGAGTTTTTGAGTTTCATGTAATTAACACAATATTTTGCCTATTCAGTTTCCCCATAGACAGCTGACAAAAGTTACATGTGAAAACTGCTAAACTTGATCAAAAGAAGATGAAGCAGAAAAAGATTGCTAACTTTTATGACAGTACAAAACAATATTTACTTGTGAAAACAGATTTTTTTTTTTTTTTTCAGGGTTAATCAAACACTCGTGTTATAATTTAAGCAACTTTTAATCGGAGAAAAGATTCAAATGAAAAAGATAAATAAAGATTTAAATTTTGGTCCTGTCTTGAACTAATTTTGCATCAACACCACAGTTCAGGTAACTTATCGTTCCAGTGCTTTTCAAAGTGAACACAGTGTCACACCAGGCATCTTTCTGACCTTTCGTCTTGACAGCAGTGACTTTAAACTTCTCATACGGAGGAATCAGCACCTCTTGCTGGTCAGGATACTTTGAGTATTTTATCACAGAAACACCTTCACAAGTTTCGATTTCAAAACAAGATCTAGGTCCGAAACCATTTGCTACTGCTTTATCAAAAGAGGAAGATGTAAATGAGCCGAAACGAACCTCTCGGTTCAGAACATCCTTATCAAACTCAACTGAAGTACCGCGATACGTTGAATAGCATTTATTTTGTGTTTTCTTTAAAATCAGTGTCGCATCTGTTAACAGAAAGTGAAGTGAATACCATGCGAATGTCTTGTTTTTGTATTGTTGTTTCTCACTACGAACAGCATTATTGAATTCGCGATATACCTTAGAGTTGTTATTAGTGTACACATAAATGGCGACTGAATGAATCCGCTTCAAATTATCCTCTGGATTCTTGGCTTTATTTTCACCGTTGTGCCAAGTTTCATTAAATTCATCTGATTTGCTGATTTCCATCTCCAGATATTTTGTTTTCACCAGGTCTGCCATCTTCTCTGTACAGCCCTTATATTGATCATCAACTGAATTTGGTGCCATATCCAATGGATATATTATCCTTGCAACAGCAGCGGCTCTGTGATCCTGCAGCAACAGGAATAATGATCAATCATCAGTATTCATGTATATGTAATATTTATAGAACACAAGCTTACCTGTCCTAGAGCAGCCAAAATGAGAAGAAGAGCTCCAATGATCAGCAGCATCTTGATTTAGTCAAATCCTGTGAAGAACGGATGCTGAAAGACATCCAGAAACACAAAAAGTGCAATTTAATCTGTGATGTTTACTGATGGAAGCGTTATATCGACATTTACTCACAAATGTTGTCTCTTTTGGTCAGATTCTGCTTTTTCAATATTTTATTGGATTTCAGGAGGAACAATATTAGAACATCAGAAAAGTCTCAGTCAAGCGACAGCAACTCAAACTAAAAGATGGGAAAGTTGCTGTTTTATATCACTGATAGCGTGTGTTGTGGGATATAACAGCTCAAGTGTGATCCGGATGTGTTCAACATAAATTGTTGAGCTCATCATAATGCACCACTTGAGAAGGTCTATGTGTGGTTTTAACTGTTTGTAAAAAAAACAAAAACTTTTTTTTTTTTTTTTTTTGTGAAAAGCTTCACATGCCTCAGGCTTTTACCACAGATCAGCTGTAGTTTGAGCCATTCTGACTCTATGAATGATATAGAAGAAATAAAGATTCTGAGTTGAAATTAAATGAAATTATTCTGGATTGAGTTTAGTTTGCATCATTGTTTCTTGATCTGATCTAGAGAGGAGTTTAATCAGTTCTGATTAATATATTAAGTGAACTGTGAAAAACTATGGTATTAAAACTTGAATTATAATAAATCACACAATAATTTTGACCAGGAGGTGGTGCTGTAATCACCTTAAACAAGTATATGTATAAAGAACAGAATTCAAATAAAAAGTTGAAATAAAACTATTTTTGTAGAATATTATATTTTAAAAAATTTTAACATTTAAAATTATTGTAAACATTTCCACCTATGTCAAAACTTAAGTTTAGTCGCTGCTTTACATAAAAAAAGTATTTTAAGCTGAAATTACATTAAACCAACTTAAAAAATCAAGTTGAATTTTTATTTTGATGAGGTACATTCATGTAAAACTTTATCGTAGCTTTTTTATTTTGATGAGGTACATTCATGTAAAACTTTGTCGTAGCTCTTTGGTCATAATATTTTTTAAGGCCACTTTTGAACAAATTTTGTGAATGAATTGGAACAAATGCACGTCTTGACTAACTGTGCAAAGTATTTTATTTGTAGGTAATAGTGATCATAATTTATTTTGTAGACATAAAAGAATAAAAGATTTCACGTGAAAAGTATGTTTTCAGTTTTTGTTTTGTAAGTTTACAAAATCTACACATTAGCTGGTTAGCAGGTAAACACTTGCAAACAAAATTAACCAAATGTTACATTTAGTAAAACATGACACATTATACAGAAAGCAATTCGAATATGGCAATAGTGAAAAAGAAAAGAAAATGGAAAAAAGAAGTGCATCTTGCCACTTGTCTGCAGTGAACATCACTGCACAGTTCAGATAACTAAATCTTCCAGAGCTTTTCAAAGTGAACACAGTTTCACACCAGAGATGTTTCTGGTCGCTTCTTGTCCTGACAGCAGTGACTTTAAACATCTCATATGGAGGAATCAGCACCTCTTTCTCATCAGGATACTTTGAATATGTTGTAATATCAGCACCTTCACAGGTGTAGATTTCAAAGCAAGATACATTTCCAAATTCTTCTGCTACGTTACGATTAAGCGATGAGGATGCAAATAAACTAAAATGCATCTCTCTGTTCAGAACATTCCTATCAAATTTAAGCTTTGTACCACGATAACTGAAATTACATTTGTTTTGTTTTTTGTTCAGAATCTGTATCACTTCTGTTAACAAAAAGTGAAGAGAAGACCACGTGAATGTGTTATTTTTGTATTTTTCTTTTCCAGCATAAACAGCATTATTGAAATTGCGATACACTGTAACGTTTGAGTTTGTGTACACATAAACAGCAGCAGAATGGATCTGTGCCAAGTTATCTTCTGGTGCCTTGTACTTTATGCCTTTTTGCCAAAACTCAGACATTTCTGAGTTTGAGGTTTGCCATTTCCTTTGTACAGCCATCATATTGATCATCAACAGAATTCAATGCCATATCCAATGGAAATATCTCACCTTCAGTAGCATCTCTGTGATCATGTAGCAACTGGAATCACAGTGATCATGTATTCATAATTCACTTCTGTA
This sequence comes from Garra rufa, assembly GCF_049309525.1. Taxonomy (NCBI): domain Eukaryota; kingdom Metazoa; phylum Chordata; class Actinopteri; order Cypriniformes; family Cyprinidae; genus Garra; species Garra rufa. Next base: position 20,343,182 of record NC_133361.1, read on the forward strand.
TTCATGTCTGTAATATTCATTTTACAAGGCAAGTTTACCTGCTTCAGAGCAAGTAAAATGAGAAGAGTGTAAACGATCAGCATCTTCAGTAAAATCCCTCAGATGATCTAGCAGATCTAGCAAAGTGTAAATGAATAAAGACAAGAGAAACAACAATGGTTCACAAATACTAAAAGCAAACTGTTCTCACCAGCCTTTTAAATATGGTTTCAGTTTGTGTATCTGGTACTTCTGCCATGCCACTTCTGATGTTCACTGATATACTGACCTTTTATTTTACCCTCCAAGTTTACCTGATAATGTTGTTCCTTCTGTCATATTCTGCGCTTTGATTTTGTTATTCCTCAGGATTTCAGGAGCAATGGTGAGAGGAGAAAATCAGCGAAGTCAGTCAGACAGCAAATCAAACAATCAGGAAGTTGGCTTGTTCATATTTTGAATGCTTTTTATGTGTTTGTTCTGGGTGTGTGCATGTATAACAAATGACGTATTATTACATGAGGTGGTAATATTTGTGTCTGAGCAGGTAGCCTAAAGAAGTGTAAAATAAATCTAATGCAATCTATACAAAAATTGAATAAGAAATGAAAACAATGAAAGTTTTGACTCAGTACAGTCAAAGAAATCCTGTTTCAAAACAATTGAAAAGACTGACAATAACGTCATCACATCAGCCTATAGACCACAATCTTTCAGTTGTGCGCCGCTTCCTGAAGGTAACAAAACCTGCTTGGCTGGTATATCTTCCAGATAGCAAATAAACACGAATGCATTTTCTGTAGTTATGATTTTCACTGTCACTTATGTAAGTTAAATCAACATGTTTTCTGTGCAGTAAACCTGAACTTCTATAACTTTGTCTTAGATTCACGTCACTGCTTACTTTTACTTCTTTGCCCAGTTGTATTTTGTTAAATTCTTGTGTGCATTTTTTTCTAAACAACACTTACCTTGTACTGTATATGAGAGTATTTGGCAACCCAGCCTTTACGAAAATACCTGCCTCTAAATATATTTCTGCAACACTATAGTACCTACATTTCGCAGCAGTCTCCAAGTGAAATGTCCAGAGAGTGTGGCGTTAAAACGTGGCATGTTTTTATTACGTTGGTACAGGCACATATTTCTGCATTTTTGTTACATTGCTTGAGGCATGTATTGCGGATGTTCGGAATTTAAATATCCAGGCATAATAGGTCACCTTTAAAAGTAGATTCTATACCATTTATACAAAAATTCATTAGTTGGGCCTAATACTGAAGTGAAATTTTAACTCTTGGTGGCGCTATGGGGTTTTGACGACTGACACACATTTTTTTTTTCAAGAACTGCCTTGCCTTGTTTTATAACATAACATTTTGGTCCTGCTGCATGTTAATGGCAAAATAGCAGAAGAACAACAACAAGAAAATGTATAGATACACTCTTAAAATAATGGTGCTTCGCAATGCCATAGAAGAACCTTTTTTGGTCTAAATGGTCCCATGAAGAACCTTTAACATCTGAAGAACTTTGGAAAAGGATCTTTGTGGCAAAAGAAGGTTCTTCAGATTATAAAAAGTTAAGAAAGAGATGGTTCCTTAAAGAACCTTTGACTGAATATCTCTTTGTGGAACCAAAAAATGGTTGTTCTATGGCATCGCTGTGAAGAACCTTTTAAAGCACCTTTATTTTTAAAAGTGTACAATAGATGCCAATTGTTTTCTGTGGCTTGGTCTCTAATACAGCAATACCACTGTAAAAGATAAGAGATTTGCCCAAATACAGCATTTTCTCACAATATGGAAAAAAAATAAAGCATTCGTTCTCTTAATTATTTACTTATGTGGATGAGGAAGGAGCTTCACACAAGCTTTTCCTCTTGAAACCTCTTAAACAGGTATCACAATGGAAAGATGAATTGCATGTTTTATGTTTGACTAAATATTCACTTGAAGAGATACTCATGCACATGCATTCTGAATCAACTTCACACAAATGTGCCATCATGTTCAGTTATCACAACATTTCATGAGACTCAGGACGTTTTCTACATCCATGCCATGTCCAGTCAGATATATCTAGTTTTCCTGAATCTTTGCAGCTGGATGTGAAACTGCACTCATGCATAATCTATTTTTAAATGAACAAACGTTTGGTTCCCTTTAGGCTGATATCCAAGATTCATATCACTACGCTTGTATCTTTCAGTATTTTACTGAATTTAAACTTTGATACATTTTCTTAAGAATGTTATTTATTTTACTTCACTGTTTCTGAAGTCTTATATTATCTGCTGCATGTTTTTTCATCACCTCTATTTTTAAAAGAATCCCAAATGCTTAAAAGCAGTAGTTTCTGTTCTTGAACCCCTTTGACTACAAACATCATCTTCGAGTAATGTAAATGTAACATTTTGCTCCTGAAGCCTCAGAATTACTCTCACTGACAATGAAGATGGGTAACATCTCTGGAGATTTAACTTTTGTGATTTTTGGCATGTAAAAGTAAAGGTTTCATTTTGAGTATTTCACATTGACTGCCAGTGGATACCTACTGTATACATACATGTCAAGCAAAAGCTCCTCTCCTCACCACAATACGGCCAAACAGAAAAGTATCTGGGCTGCATTTCCCAAAAGCATTGTTAGTCTTAGTTGATCATAGCTCCATTGGTCTCCATGGATCTACAATATACTTAAGCTTACAATAATTTTGGGAAACACAGCCATGATTCCCCACATATTCTGAACCATTTCTGTTTCTGAGGGTTGCCACTGGGGTGAAAAAGTGGAGATTTTCCTTAAGGACACATACTTTCCACCTGCATATTCAGTTATGCAGAGCACAATTCAGAAGTAAAGGATTATGTCCCTTTCGATCCATAATTGTGAATTTGTCATATCATCAATATTAGTAATTTTTTACTCTGCATAAACTTTGCAGATGTGTGTTATTTTTCCACCACCCATATTTCTACACTATTGCATTATCAGGAGCAGGAATCAGGAGGACAATTAAACATTAAAAATGAGCACTGAGTTTATTTCAATGAATAATCTTCATCTGACCGGCACAGATTCAACATGCATTATAGCACAGCAATGGTCATGGAAATAATTGCTTCACAACATTGTAATTCACTTGACTCAAACTTACTTGTTAAAACAATACAAGACAAGATTACAGTAATAGAAAAAAAATAAGAGAAAAAAAAGTCAATCAATATAGATTTACAAAAGTTTAATTTGTCACAATTGCATTATCATTTTTTTTCTGTCAAAACAGGTTTTTAATAAATTGGGTAATTAAGTAAGTAAAGAAAGACAGAAAGAAAGAAAATTACAATGGAACTGAAATGAACCATGTAAGGATGTTACACACAACATAAGTTTTAAAGAATTACTTCAGTTCAAGCTTTACAGCATGGTACCTCAAATCTTGCCCTTTAGGGCCAATGCGCTGCAGAGTTTAGCTCCAACCCTGATCAAACTCAACGACCTGTGATTTTCTAATGATCCTGAAGACACTGATTAGGAGATTTGATGATCCCTGCTTAACAGCAAGGCTTAATTAATTCCATGAGTTCCATAAAGTAGGGATAAAAAGGCATGACATACAAGAAATCATGGCAGCGTTTTTTCTGACCAATTGCCCATGCAATGCGAATTAATTTCTCAGCACGACTGAGTTGCTCTAATGCTGGCCATTCAACCATTTCCAGGAACTCTAGAACAAGTTCTTCATCAGTGGAATTTATTTCCCGACCATTAGATAACTGTTTTGCAATACATTTGCTAAATTTCAAAACTTTAATTCCTGATGTATTATTATTGAACCACTCTGTTTTTTTGAATGCCACTGTACAGTTCATGTTACTTCTTGTTCCAGAGCTTTCCAACTTGAACACAGTCTCACACCAGAGATTTGAATGATTGCTTCTTGTCATCACAGCAGTGACTTTAAACTTCTCATATGGAGGAATCAGCACTTGTTTCTGTTTAGGATACTTAGAATATTTTGTCACATCAGCTCCTTTGCAAGTTTTGATTTCGAAACATGATTTATTTCCTAAACGTTGTGCCATGTTACGATCAAGAGAAGATGAAGCAAATGAGCCAAAACGAATCTCTTTGTTCAGAACATTCTTATCAAATTCAGCTTTGGTACCACGAAATGTTAAATAACATTTTTTTTGTGTTTCAGTCAATTTCTTGATTGCATCAGTTAAGAAAAAGTGAAGTGAATACCATTTAAATGTTTGGTCTGCGTAGTTTTGTTTACCATTACAAACAGCCATATTAAATGTGCGGTATACGTTAGATTTAAGGTTGGTGTACACATAAATGGCGACTGAATGGTTGCTTGTTAAATTATCTTCTGGTGCTGTGGCATTCACTTCTCCCTCTTGCCAAGCCTTTTTAAAATCATCTGAGTCGTTGATTTCCATCTCGAGATATTTTGTCTTCACCAGATTCGCCATGTTCACAGTACAACCATCATATTCATCATCAACTGATTTCAGTGCCATATGAAGTGGACATATCTTTCTTGCACGAGCAACTCTGTGACCCTGCAGGAATCATAATGACCAATCTTCAGTATTCAAGTCTGTAATATTCATACTAAAACACAAGCTTACCTGTCCTAAAGCAGCGAAAATTAGTAGAGCTTTAATGATCAGCAGCATCTTGATTCAGTCAAATCAATTAGATGATCGAGAAGATCTAGAGAAGAGTACATGCTGAAAGACAACCAGAAACACAGGGTTTAATTTACAATAATAACAGTAAAGATAAAATGCAACACAGAAATGAAGAAAATACTGTGTTTTGTTAGTTAAACTTGTGATGTTCACTGATGGACCCAAAACTTACCTGAAATTATACTCTTAATTCTTGTCAGCTTCTGAATTTCGTTTTTCCTCAAGAGCAACAATGAGAAGAGAATATCAGGAAAGTCAGTTGCTCTTAGTCAGCCAACAACAGTAGTTTGAGAAATGAGGAAGTTTGCAATTTTTATCATAGCTAATAATGTGTGTGTGTGTGTGTGTGTGTGTGTGTGTGTGTGTGTGTGTGTGTGTGTGTGTGTGTGTGTGTGTGTGTGTGTGTGTGTGTACCTGGTATTCATCACGTTGTGGGGACCAAATGTCCCCACAAGGATAGGAATACCAGTAGATTTTGACCTTGTGGGGACATTTCTCAGGTCCCCATGAGGAAACAGGCTTATAAATCATGCGCAATGAGTTTTTTTGATGAAGTAAAAGTGTGCACAATCTCCTGTGAGGGCTAGGTTTAGGTGTAGGGCAATATAAAGTACGGTTTGTACAGAATAAAAACCATTACGCCTATGGAATGTCCCCATAAAACATGTAAACCCAACATGTGTGTGTGTGTGTGTGTGTGTGTGTGTGTGTGTGTGTGTGTGTGTGTGTGTGTGTGTGTGTGTGTGTGTGTGTGTGTGTGTGTGTGTGTGTGTGTGTGTGTGCGCGCGCACGTGTGTGGGTGGGTGTGTTCTGGGCTTCCAACATTACCAAAACAAAGCACAATGATCTGGTAAAAGGGTGTGGAGACAAAGTACCGCTTTTCAGTCGTTTCAACAATGGCAGTAAACCATTTGCTTTTAACAATCATGAAATTGTTTGATTGAATCATGTGAATCATGAAATTATGCTTAATTATTTGAATGATTCAGTGAAGGAGAGGCTTCATTACATTGACTGTCATGAAACAGCTAACAGCCTGTTTATTATTCTTTAACATGTTTACCATTTAACATTCATTTTGGAGTGAAATTACAATTAAATAAAAGCCGTTTCATTGTAATTATGTAGGATTCAGTCTGTGGAATTTTGATTTAACTCAGGCTCTTTGGAAAAAATGTGCCAAATGTAGCAACATTTCTACACCTTTCATGTCCAATACAGAATCTGTGGAAATGCTGCTTCCATTCAGGCCAGAGTTTGGGATGACTTAAATCAAAACTTTCGGGAGGAGAAAACTTTTCCATGTCATCGCGTTGACTTCTGACACCATATAATGTTAGGATGGCATGTAGATGAGGCAATAAAGGTGTTTTCTGCTTCAGTTCGTTTGCAATGGTTCAACATACAATCAACCCGTAGCAGCTGCGCACATCACAACAGTTATGAGCTATTGCTATATTAACGTATATAACCGTATATCCTCAGTCTATCATTACAGATACTAATCTCGCAATTTTAGTTGTAATTCATCCAAACTTTTACGAATTCCATGATATTCCGCGTTATACAGTTAATTTGACATGCAAACTACAAAGTAAAGAAGTGAAGGCGCTCCGGAAAGTGTAGACATATTTGTGAATTAGAAACAGTATAAGTGGATGGGTCCAATATCATTGGTCTTCAAAAGTTGGGTCCTGTCCCACCCACATACAATGGTTCCGATGCCTATGCTACTGTTTATGTATACATTATGTATTTTAAAATTTTGTTCAATAAAACCATATGACTACTTGCTTTTGATACTTTATTTGAACTAATTATTATTGCCTCATTGCTATTATACATGTATGTTAAGTCATTGTAAAGGCTATTGTTAACTTAGGTCTATTTTATTGTTACAAAAAATATAATAATAAAACAGATTACTCGATTACCAAAACAATCGCTAATGAAAAAAAAAAAAAAAAAAAAAAACATGCTTATATCGCAATTTGTATCTGTTTTTGTAGTTAAATCTGACAAACTAGCCCAAAATGTTACACATTTTACACTTTATGAAGTGGCTAAAACATTCGTCGCTTCCTGTTGGCTCTGGAGAAAGTTGAAATAATTTAAATAAAATGATGTAAAAATGTTACAATTATCAAAAAACTACAAAGTTATTTTAAATTTTAAATGAAAATAGCACAACAAAAAGAAAGGGCAAAAAAAGAGGAATGAAGTCTGAAATCTGGTGCTCCTACATTAGCAAATCACATGATCTCATTGGACACTCATTGCGTTATCCTCCAGTTTCAGCAAATTCACATACTTGAAAAACAATTAGGTAACATAATAAATACATAAAAATCATTCCTACAATCACCTTGTTTCTCATATTTACTTGGTCCTCCTCGTTCTGGAAAAGAAGTTCTCTCTGAAAAAATCGCATTCCGTTTTCCACTTGGTAAAAGACATCGCATTCTAATGGGAGGGGGATCCCCCTTTTGGTAGAAATCGCATTCCTCGTTCCCCTCTATGAAATAAAGCATGTCCCTCGTGGTAGAAATTGTGGTCCATGTACCCCCTCCATTGATGGGACATTGGAATCGCCTTAACCTTCCTCCCTTTTACACCAAACAACAACAAGAACAACAATAATACAAAAATAACATCAATAATAATAGTAATAAAAAAAAATTAAAAAAACTTTTGCACAAAAACACTGCACGGTTAAGTTCACTTTTTTTTCCTAGAGCTGTTCAACACAAACACATTTTTACACCAGAGATCTGTCTGTTTTGTTTTTGTCTTGACGGCAGTGACTTTAAATCTCTCATATGGAGGAATCATCACCTCTTTCTATTTAGGAAGCTGAGTATATTTTTCAATATTAGCACCTTCACAAGTTCTGATTTCAAGACAAGATATATTTCCAAAACCCTTTGCTACTGAACGATTAAGAGAGGAATATGCAAACTGGCCAAAACGAATCTCTGTGTTCAAAATATCATATGTAACATATTTAACATCTGTACCACGACTAGTATTATAGCATGCTGTTTGTGTTTACTTTAGAGTCTGTATCGCTTCTGTTAGCAAAAAAGGAAGTGAATACCATGTCAATGTCCTTTCTATGTAATTTTGCTTATTATTACGAACAGCATCATTGAACTTAGCATATATATCACGATCAAAGTTAGTGTACACATGAAAGGCAATTGAATGAGATGGTTTCAGGTTATCCTCTGGTTTTGTGGCATACATTGCACCATTTTCCCAAGCTATATTTAATTTAGCTGAAGCAGATCTTTCTTTCACTAGATGGTATTTCTCCACCTTCTCTCTCATGTTCTCTGTACAGCCATCATATAGATCATTAACTGAATTCGGTGCCATATCCAATGGATATATGTCTTCTGCAGCAGCAGCTCTGTCATCCTGCATCAACATGAATAATAATGTTCATGTCTGTAATACTCATAATAGAATACAAACTTACCTGGCCTAGAGCAGTTAAAACGAGAAGAGCTTCAATGATCAGCAGCATCTTGATTCAGTTAAATCCCTCAGATGATCTAGTAGATCTGTTGATGCGCAGATGCTGAAAGACTACCAGAAACACAACAGTTTCACAAATACGGTCACTCTAATAGAAATACAGTGGTGTGAAAATTAGTGTTGGCTGATTTTTTTTGCATGTTTGTCACACTTTAATGTTTCAGATCATCAAACTAATTTAAATATTAATCAAAGATAACACAAGTAAACACAACATGCAGTTTATAAATAATGTTTTGTTTTGTTTTTTTTATGAAGTAAAAACAAAATCCATACCCACATGCCCTGTGTGAAAAAGTGTTTTTCATTCAGGAACAAATGAGAAAGAAAGTAACTGAGATCTATCAGTCTGAAAAAGGTTATAAAGCCATTTCTAAAGCTTTGGAACCACAGTGAAAGCCATTATCCACAAATGGCGAAAACATGTAATAGTGGTGATGAACCTTCCCAGGAGTGGCCGGCCGACCAAAATTATCCAAGAGTGCAGCGACAACTTATCCAAGAGGTCACAAAAGACCCCACAACAAGATGTAAAGAACTGCAGGCCTCTCTTGCCTCAGTTAAAGGGGTGCTATTATGCTTTTTCACTTTTTGAACTTTAGCCAGTCTGTGGTGTGTATGTTTGGGCATTAAAATAATTTACAAAGTTACAAATCTCAAAGTCCACTCCAAACGGAGATATTTTGTTTTTTAAAATAATCACTTTTCAAGAACTACACCGAACGACTCATTTGGACTACAGCGTTTGTTTTCCGGATGCAATGATGTCACAACGCGGTATCCCGCCTACTGAAATTCAATTCGTTGGCGGGTGGGGGATTCGCCTAACCTTACCCATGTAATATGGCCAGCCGCTTTTGGGATGCTACAGCGAGCCGTAGGTTGGCTCGTTTAAATGCAGCTTTAACTAAAGGTTCGGGAAACTGCTCCGGTAGCCGTGCTGAAGCAGCGAGATTCACGTGTGTTGTACAGAGGGTCCAAACAGATGCAGATCCGCGGCTCATGTAAACACGAACTAGCACAAGTCTACGCCGCGCCGTAGATATGTGCAGTATGTGGTAAGAGATTTATTTATCATACAGTGTAGATAGCTTCGCTAGCCTTATGGTTTCAGGCATGCAAATAATTAAATACATTAGCACAATAATGATAATGTCACGTATCCACGATCTCGTATGCTGACGATAGGACCAACAATAACATATTATTTACTCACCCTTTATGCAACCTAGGTGTATATGACTTCCTTCTTTCAGATGAATGCAATCGGAGTTATATTAAATCAATTCTGGTACTCATAGAACAGCATAGATTGAAAATAAGTCGATCCATAATGAAAAAAATGCCTCACATGGCTCTGGGGCGGTCAGTAAAAGCCTCCTTTAGCGATCAGATGTGTTTGTGTAAAAAAAATAAAATAAAAAAATAAATAATATATATATATTTAAAACGTAAGAATCACTTTAATCTAGATTGCTGCTTTGGGAAGGGTCGCAGCAGGGCAGAACGCGGTCTACGCTGTTTGCCAAATTGCAACGCAGTGGGACTTCTGACCAATCACAATACTTTTGACTTTTCGGAAGGTGGGACCCGGAACTAATCGAGCCGTTTGTGCCAGCCTGGGGAGAAAGCTATTGTAATAATGTAAATTATGTGAAAAATAATGCATTTTTCGAACAACTTAGCATGTCAGCATGTTCAAGTACACCTCAAAAACAAATGAAAGACTTTGTAAAGGAGCATAATAGGACCCCTTTAAGGTAAGTGTTCATGACTCCACTATAAGAAAGAGACTGGGCAAAAATGGCCTGCATGGCAGAGTTCCGAGACCAAAACCGCTGCTGAGCAAAAAGAACATAAAGGCTCATCTCAGTTTTGTCAGAAAACATCTTGATGGTCCCCAAGACTTTTGGGAAAATACTCTGTGGACTGACAAGACAAAAGTTTAACTTTTTGGAAGGTGTGTGTCCCATTACATCTGGCGTAAAAGTAACACAGCATTTCAGAAAAAGAACATCATACCAACAGTGAAATATGGTGGTGGTATTGTGATGGTCTGGGGCTGTTTTGCTGCTTCTGGACCTGGAAGACTTGCTGTGATAAATGGAATGCTGTCTACCAAAAAATCCTGAAGGACAATGTCCAGCCATCTGTTCGTGACCTCAAGCTGAAGCAAACTTGGGTTCTGCAGCAGGACAATGATCCAAAACACACCAGCAAATCCACCTCTGAATGGCTGAAGAAAAACAAAATCCTGACCTGAATCCTATTGAGTTTCTGTGGCATGACCTTTAAAAGGCGGTTCATGCAAAATCATAACAAATAATCAACTAAATGTTCACTGCTGTACTGACTTTTTTATTTAAGATCACTTACCCGAGAATATTGCTGTCTCGTTTTCCTTTGGTAATTTTAGGAGTATAGAAGCAACCACGAAAGAAGATCAGGAAAGTCAGTCGCTCACTGACAAACAACTCTTTAAACCAAAAGCTTAGGAAGGAGGTATTTTCAGGTTTTAAATACTGTATATGCATGTGTTCTGGGCGTGCATCGGTGTGGTAAGAAATTATGCATCATCAAAGCAGTAATATTTCTCAGGAGGTAGTAGTTTCATGTACAGTAGCCTGAGACACCGTAAATTAAAATAAATATATGAAAAATTAAGAAATGTATTGTAACTAAACTGAAAAAAAAAATCTATTTGGATAAGAATTCAGTCTTCACCTACAATGGACCTATGAAATGTAGGAGCATTATGCAGTACCACTTCTGCAATATTGCATGTACAAAAATTTAATTTGCTGTGAGTCATCTATAAATAGCTGTGACACTGATTTTTTCTATCCTGGGTACCCAAACTCAGTCCTGGAGGTCCAGTGTTCTACATAGTTTAGCTCTAACCTCATTTAGACACACCTGAATCAGCTAATTATGCTCTTACTAGGCGTACTAGAAACTTCCAGGTGTGTGAGGCAAGTTGGAACTCTGCAGGACCCCTGAACTAGATCATCTAAGATGTTTTACTTGTCTAGATAAAGTGATCAAAATGACTGACAAGGCTAACCTGATCAACCAGTCAATTTACTAGTTGGGTGTCACTCCCATAGTTTAACAAAACCCTCCTGGTAGGCAGGTCCCAGAAAACAAAGAAACATTCATTCAGTGTCTATTTTTAAGTTTTAAAGATCATTGTCAGTCATCAAACTATATTTTTCTCATGTTTCATCCACATTCAGTATTTGGTTTGTTTACAGCCAAAATGTAAACTATAAAATATAAAATAATATGTAGCGCCCTCTTTAGGTATCAGGAGTATCTACCTATTTGAATTGTTGACGCTAGAACCCGGATTCTTTTAAATGTGTCTCTCGACGTGATTTTACCCAAAATCAAACTGTGATCCTACTTTTATACTACTTCCGACAAAGTGCAGCTCTAATCTCCATAAATGATTCTATCCAAATAGTAGAGACCTCACAGTAATATTTAAATGACCACACTATGTAGCAAAAAATACACAAATTTATTTAAAAGAAAATAAACAGAAGGAATCAAAGATTAATCAAAATCTGTTTCTCAACCTACCAATAAACTTCTGCCTTCAACTATAGTGCTTGGTTGACTCTTTTTTTCTTTTCCACAACAACACACTTAAAGGTTATTTTCTGAATCACCTTATCAAATTAAACTTTTAAACCTTCTAAAATTAAAAGTTTTTCCCTTTAGAAGTATAAATTTGTATCCAATAAGTGTAGATAAATATACACAGGTCCTTCGGAAGATTTAAAACAGAAATACAGAACGTAAACAAACTTTATATTTGTTCAGTAATACCAATGTAACCCTTCACTGATATTATCTCAAGGAATCACAGAAACCACAATATGGTTCAGAAACTGAAAAGAGCTTAACGTGGGCCCACCACACTCACTCGCACACACACACACAACACAAACCCCCTCGTTGCAGGCCTGAAACGTTGCTGGAGTGCGTTGAGGCCGAGGGAAATGTAAAATGGCCGCTTCACTCTCTAAGAGCACAGATAAAACAAATAAATGTACCTGAATGAACTTGAAACTGGTCAAGGATCCCGTCACCGGTCAGGTCCGTCCAAGTGAGGCTGTGATTGATCAGCAAACTCCGTGACACTCCCGCGATGCCAGAGGAACCCCTAACCACTCGGCGATTAGGGATGCTATCTGGATTCCCTCAATGATCTTCTCAAATGATGCAGTAACAGTCTTTGGCAATCGCTCTGATTACCTTTAACTCTCTTACAGGTGCTGATTTAGGCGATGAACAAGTTATATTTCTCACCCGCGATCCGCGTTAGTCCTGTTTACTACAAAGGCGATTAAGCATAAAATCGCAATTCTCCCTAATCACGTCGCGTTGACTTCGTTGTGCCGTCGTGTTGACTTCACAACAGAATAATATGCTGAATAACACTCAACCAATACAGCTCTTATTACGGATATCGCACATAAAGTGACGCATTTTCTGTTCTCATGCCGACAACATCTCTTACGCACTTCTTTATCCGAAGCTTGCTCACTCTCTTGACTGACAACCTTCCCTCCCAATCAAAGTTGCTCTACTCCCTTTCAGGGCGGGACTAAGTCATTTTTAACCAATAACATTAAATAAAATTCAATTTTGTGGTTCTCATATGTCTGAACAGGTATATTGTCCCTTATCAGAAACACACCTGTCAGAAGTAGTCATAAAGGAAAACAAATGCAAGATGAATTATAATACTAACAATAAAGTATTTTCCTATAGAAACAGAAACTAACCCAGGGTTACATCCTCCCCCATCTGAAATTCTCATGTCCCCATGAGTGCACAGATATTAAATATGAATAATGAGTCTATTCTCAGAGTCAGCACATATTCTAGTACACCTGGCACATCTAGGTACAGAGGAAAACGTTTTTGGAAGGCAAAGTTCAATCTTTGAGGAATTTGGCAGATGGATAGCTATTCCTCTGTGTAGCACTGACACAGGTCTTTCACTGGGTTGGCCCAGTTCATCATAGCTTAACTTGGACACAGGTTTTCTCTGCCTGTTCGGACGATTCTCCATAGGCTTGGCCTCCAAGTCTGCCACAGTCCTAGGGTGTTTTTCTTCCCTTTCTGAAATTCGCTCCTCTTCCCAGTCTACAGTTGGGAGTATATTCTCTTCAGAATCTTCACCCTCATAAGTTTCCTCAATCACTTCCTCTTCTCCTGACCATTGAGGTTCACTGTCTGTGTGGGCAGTTACTTCATCCTCTTTGACTTCAAGCTTTCGCTGGAGATTGGGAATTAACTGTGTCCATTGCCTGGACTGGTCTAGAGAATAGTACTCATGACTTTCGTCTTCACTTTCGGAGGAATTATCAGTCACTTCAGGGTGTTCCAAGGTTCTTTTTCCACTCCATGGTTCTTTTTGCTTTCTTGCAGCTCTAGACCTGGTTACTGGCCGTTGAGGAACTTCTTTTCTCTCATCAGACGCTGGCATCCTTACTGATTCTCCTACAGGTAAGAGATGATCTCTGTGCATTGTCCGGACTCCTCCTGTTCCTCTCTCAGGTTTGAGTTTGTAGACAGGTAAATTGTCAAGCTTCTGCAGAACGATGTACGGAGTTGAATTCCATTTATCCTCCAGTTTGTGCTTTCCTGCGAAACTGAGATTCCGAATTAGCACACGGTCCCCAGGCTCTATGCTCTGGTATGTTACCTTTTGATCATAGAGACGTTTGTTCCTCTGATGATTCTTCAGCGCGCTCTCAGAAGCTAGTCGGTAGGCCTTCTGAAGATCTATCTTCAGGTTTTCAACATACTTCTGGTATGTCTGTCCTTCTTCTCCCCCTGAGGAAGTACCAAAGCACACATCAATTGGCAAGCGGGCTCCTCTCCCAAATAAGAGAAAATAGGGTGAGTACCCTGTAGCCTCATTTTTAGAACAATTGTATGCATGTACTAATTTGCTGATATGCTGACTCCACCTGTGTTTTTCTGCAGCCTCCAAAGTTCCCAACATGGAAAGCAGTGTCCTATTAAATCTCTCAGGTTGTGGGTCTCCCTGAGGGTGGTAAGGTGTTGTCCTTGATTTCTTTATCCCTAACATGCCCAGAAGTTCTTTTATAAGCTTGCTTTCAAAGTCTCTGCCTTGGTCTGAATGTATACGGGCTGGCAGTCCGTAATACACAAAAAATTTCTCCCAGAGAATCTTTGCAACAGTCATTGCTTTTTGGTCCTTAGCAGGGTAAGCTTGGGCGTAGCGTGTAAAGTGGTCAGTGACAACCAGAACATTAGCAACCCCTTTGGAATCTGGCTCTATTGACAGAAAGTCAATGCATATTAATTCCATTGGCCCACTACTAGTGATGTTACTCAGGGGAGCACGCTTCTTAGGTAATGTCTTTCTGGCCAGGCATCTTCCACAGCTTTTGACATACCTTTCAACCTCTGAAGCCATTTGAGGCCAATAAAACCTGTCCTTCACAAGTTCTGTGGTCCGCTCGATTCCTAGATGTCCTGCATCATCATGTAAAGAATACATTACTTGCTGATGGAACTGTCCAGGTAAAACAAGCTGTTTTTTCTTATCACCACAGGAACCTTTAGACATTCTGTACAGTAGCCCATTCTGAATTACCAGCTTAGAACTTTGCCTCAACAAAAGAGCCATTTGTGGACTAAAACTTGTACCAGCTGTAAGTACTTTTCCCTGCTCCACAGCTACCTTTACCGGTCCAATGTCTGGATCTTCGTCCTGTGCCAACTTGAGGTCAGTATGTGTCAGTTGTTTGAGATTTCCTAGTTCAAGCTGGGTAATGCCGGCATAAATGGGTGGAACCATAGTGGGACTGGCTCCCAACTGATCGACCAGTCTGGTAGAGAATTCCTCATTGTTGTCACCTGCTACCATCTGACAGATTGCTTTCACTCCTGACTGTGGTAACTCTGTCCATTCCTTAGATGAGCCATTATCCAAAGGGTAACGTGACAGCACATCGGCGTCGATGTTATGACGCCCTGGCTTGTATTAGAGACTGAAATCATACGTGGCCAGTGCTGCCAACCATCGATGTCCTGTTGCGTTAAGCTTAGCTGTCGTAAGGACATATGTGAGCGGATTATTATCAGTTCTTACTATAAATTTCACCCCATAAAGATAGTCATGAAATTTATCTACTACCGCCCACTTCAGTGCCAAGAACTCCAGCTGGTGAGTATGATATCTCTGCTCTGTGGCACTCAATTTCCTGCTGGCATACGCAACTGGCCGGAGACCCTCTGAATACTCTTGGTTCAGTACTGCTCCTAAGCCATTCCGGCTTGCGTCCACATGTAGGACATAGGACTTGGTAGGATCAGCGAACGCCAGTACAGGGGCATGAGTGAGGCAGTAGATAATGGTTCTAAAGGCTTCAGTGCAATCTTCGCCCCACCGCTCACCAAACGGCTCTGCCTCTTTGAAGTATTTTCCCTCCATGCCTCCCTTTCCACTCCCTTTGGTTGGAGGATACCCTTTTGTAAGTTCTGTAAGGGGTCGCACAATCGCGGAGTAGTTTTTGACAAACCGCCGATAGAACCCACAGAATCCAAGAAATGATCTTAAAGCTTTAACATCTGTGGGCATCTTCCACTTAGCAACTGCTGCTATTTTCTCGGGGTCAGGAGCAACACCCTTAGAAGAGACAATATGGCCCACATATTTGACCTGTGACATACAGAGCTGGCACTTGTCAAGGGAGATTTTTAAACCATACTCCTCCAAGCAGTCCAAGACTTTAAGAAGCCTCTGTTCATGCTCTTCAAGGGTGGACCCAAAGACAATTATGTCATCCAGGTACACTATCACCTCGAGCAGATGCATATCCCCAACTGCACGCTCCATAAGTCTTTGGAAGGTCGCAGGTGCTCCACTAACCCCTTGGGGCATCCTCTCGAACTCATAGAATCCAAGAGGACATATAAAGGCAGTTTTCTCCTTATCCTCATCGGCCATGGCTATTTGGTAATAACCACTCCTAAGATCCAAGACTGAAAACCACCTACTTCCTGCAAGACAATCCAGCGCATCATCTATACGAGGGGTAGTGTACTGATCTGGAAGCGTTCTGCTGTTTAGCGTACGATAATCAATACACATGCGTATTGCTCCACTCTTTTTACGAACAATCACAATTGGGGAAGCGTAACAACTTCGGGACTCTTTGATAATCCCTGCAGCTAACAGATCTTTGAGGTGTCGGCGGACATCGTCAATATCAGCTGGAGCAATACGACGAGATCTTTCTCGAAATGGTTTATGGTCACTCAGCCGAATATGATGCTTAACATCCTTTGCCAACCCCACATCCCATTCCTCAACAGAAAAGACATTACCTCTTTCAGACAGTTTCTGACGAAGTCGATCTTCCCACTCTTTTGGAATTTCTGACTTACTGAAATCAAACAGCTTTGAATCAATCCTCTTGAGTTTTGTTGGGACATCAGCTGCTGCAATCACTGTATCGGTAGGAAACACATGAGCTATGACTGTTCCGACTGGGACAGTTATTTCTTTGCACGTCTCATTCTTAATCAGCACTTTGACTTTATTCTCCTCCATAGCAGAAGAAGGAAGTACAACTGGTACAATGAAAAGTCCAGCAGGCAGTGTATCATCCGAGAGGGCCTCTACCATGAGAATTTCCTTCTCCAATGGTTGTTGTGACTTGACTGTACAAACAGCACACATCTCTCCTCTTGATGGTATGACACAAGCATCTGGCCCATTCCACTTCACTTCTCCAGCAGGTATTTCCACAGCTTTCTCCGGCGCAAGTTCTGTAGATGATATTCGTTCTGCGTTGTGAAGTTGAATTCTTAAAGCATGTGCTACATCCGTCTCAAGTCCAGCAGTGTTAGGTCCAATCAATCGTTGGAAAAAACTTGCATTTGTCCCAACAATTATAGGCACTTGTTCGGGGCCCTCAGGTTCAGGACAAACCAGCGCAAGGATGGAAACAGTCTCTTCCACCCCCATGACAGAAGCTGGAAAAGAGACATCTACCAAGACATAACCTTTGTAGGGGTAACTGGCTGTACTAAGACCCCAAATAGACAGGCCGGAAAGAGGCTGAATGGGCACTGAAGACAGATTCCTAGAGTACCATGACTCAAAGATGATCGTGACCTGAGACCCACTATCTAGTAAGGCTTCACAGGACCGTCCATTGATCTTCATAGTGATTGTCAGAGACGGACCTACCAACCCTGCAGGAAAACTTCTTTCCTCAACCACAACAGTCTGGCTTTTCCGGGAGAAACTAACTTTATCCCCTGTGTGTTTACCACTCTGATCCATTCTTTCATTTCTGGCTTTTCGTAATGCTCGCACAAGCTTCTGTATCACCAGGCTGTAGTTCTCAGTAGCTTTGCACCTTGGAGCAATGTGGCCGTCTTCCCCACATTTGTAACAGAAATAATCTTCTTTAGTCATTTCAAGTCTGGGTTTCGCAGAAATTACAGCCTGCTCAGGTGACTGCAACGACTGTCTGACACTCAGTGACACCAGCTGCTCCTCTAATCTTTGTACCTGCTTCTTTAGTGAGAGTACTTCAGAGTCTGCTGATGTGTCACCTCCTCTCCTACTTACTACAGGTTTTGACTCCAACATCAGCTCTGACGAAGGTACTTTAAAAGGACCCTCTGTTACTTTTGTCCGCAGCTCTTGAATCTCAGCCTTCAACTCTCTAACCGCAACCGAACTAGGTGGTTTCTGTCGTGGCCGAGGGATGGGTATTGCAGTGGCACCCAGACTATATCTGGCAGCTTCGCTTTCTTCAGCCTCTCTTATCTCATTTAGGAGCGTTAAAAACGTAGGGGGATTCTCTCGTCTTTCTCTCAGTCTCAACTGAAGCAACAGCAAGTCTGACTCAACAGCTCCCCGAATTAGCTGTTCAACTCTGGTTCGGTCAACATTGTTCCCAGGCAACCCACCTTTTTGTGCTACTCTTGTTAGAGATTTCTCCATTCTCTTCAAGAAATCAGAAAGAGCTTCACCAGGATTCTGTCTCAACAACCTGAAAGCAAAATATAAATCTTCTCCAGATTCAGGAGTTCCAAACGCACCGTCCAAAGCGTCCAGATACTGAAGAGAAGTTGCATTTGCATTAGCAAATCTAATAGCCTTCACAACATCCAGGGCTGAACCCTTTAAGCTTTCAACAATACGACGACGCTTCTCCTTTTCTGAGCATTCACACTCCAAAACCATCATTCTAGCTTGATCCATCCAGGTCTCCAAAGCCTCTTCCCCTGTTGGAATAGGAACAGTACCGGAAAAGGTTCTCAAGCGTCGGTATGCACTTCCATCACTGACAGGTTTTGAGGTCTTTTCCAGCAGCTCACCTACAGCACGGATTATTGCTTCTGGGGACCCTGCATTGGAACTGGGTGAAGAAAACATAGCTTGAATATCAGAGACAGACTTTCCTTCCTGTACAAGCAGCTTCGATAGTTTCTCAGCGAACCCAAGAGTTGGCGACTCAGCCCTTTTTGCTGCAAACGTCCTCCAAGGCTTCCCACCCCCTTCAGGCATTATGTCTACAGGCAGGTGAGAGGGATTAACCACTTCTTTGCACTCACATAGCACAAGTAGAAACCCTGGAGTTGATCCTTCTTTATAATCCCTGACTCTTACTCTTCCCAAAGCTTTGACTTTTTGGACAGTTTTCTCAATGTCGGCCACCTCCAAATCTGCAGGCACTCCCAACAGCAACAATGCATGCTTCTGATCAACTACTACTTTCTGACACCAATCACTAAGTTCAGTTTGTAAGGAAAGATCATCAACATCCATTTTCTCCTGACTCACTTGAGCACCAACTTTCCTACAATGTATCGAATATATCTTTCGTACTTTTCCCGAAGCAGTATAACAGTAAGGAGTATCCCGGACGAGCCCCCACTTTATGTAGCGCCCTCTTTAGGTATCAGGAGTATCTACCTATTTGAATTGTTGACGCTAGAACCCGGATTCTTTTAAATGTGTCTCTCGACGTGATTTTACCCAAAATCAAACTGTGATCCTACTTTTATACTACTTCCGACAAAGTGCAGCTCTAATCTCCATAAATGATTCTATCCAAATAGTAGAGACCTCACAGTAATATTTAAATGACCACACTATGTAGCAAAAAATACACAAATTTATTTAAAAGAAAATAAACAGAAGGAATCAAAGATTAATCAAAATCTGTTTCTCAACCTACCAATAAACTTCTGCCTTCAACTATAGTGCTTGGTTGACTCTTTTTTTCTTTTCCACAACAACACACTTAAAGGTTATTTTCTGAATCACCTTATCAAATTAAACTTTTAAACCTTCTAAAATTAAAAGTTTTTCCCTTTAGAAGTATAAATTTGTATCCAATAAGTGTAGATAAATATACACAGGTCCTTCGGAAGATTTAAAACAGAAATACAGAACGTAAACAAACTTTATATTTGTTCAGTAATACCAATGTAACCCTTCACTGATATTATCTCAAGGAATCACAGAAACCACAATATGGTTCAGAAACTGAAAAGAGCTTAACGTGGGCCCACCACACTCACTCGCACACACACACACAACACAAACCCCCTCGTTGCAGGCCTGAAACGTTGCTGGAGTGCGTTGAGGCCGAGGGAAATGTAAAATGGCCGCTTCACTCTCTAAGAGCACAGATAAAACAAATAAATGTACCTGAATGAACTTGAAACTGGTCAAGGATCCCGTCACCGGTCAGGTCCGTCCAAGTGAGGCTGTGATTGATCAGCAAACTCCGTGACACTCCCGCGATGCCAGAGGAACCCCTAACCACTCGGCGATTAGGGATGCTATCTGGATTCCCTCAATGATCTTCTCAAATGATGCAGTAACAGTCTTTGGCAATCGCTCTGATTACCTTTAACTCTCTTACAGGTGCTGATTTAGGCGATGAACAAGTTATATTTCTCACCCGCGATCCGCGTTAGTCCTGTTTACTACAAAGGCGATTAAGCATAAAATCGCAATTCTCCCTAATCACGTCGCGTTGACTTCGTTGTGCCGTCGTGTTGACTTCACAACAGAATAATATGCTGAATAACACTCAACCAATACAGCTCTTATTACGGATATCGCACATAAAGTGACGCATTTTCTGTTCTCATGCCGACAACATCTCTTACGCACTTCTTTATCCGAAGCTTGCTCACTCTCTTGACTGACAACCTTCCCTCCCAATCAAAGTTGCTCTACTCCCTTTCAGGGCGGGACTAAGTCATTTTTAACCAATAACATTAAATAAAATTCAATTTTGTGGTTCTCATATGTCTGAACAGGTATATTGTCCCTTATCAGAAACACACCTGTCAGAAGTAGTCATAAAGGAAAACAAATGCAAGATGAATTATAATACTAACAATAAAGTATTTTCCTATAGAAACAGAAACTAACCCAGGGTTACATCTATATGCTCATTTTGCACATACCTGTAACAATAGGGGAGAGTGGGGACAGTTGCAACATGTGTGTAATGGAGAGAGTCTGAGGTGGATCCAAATGCAAGCTTTATTTACAGACGTGGTCAGACAGACAGGGTCAAAACACCAGCAAACAGGAATTCCAGGGCAAGACAAAAGAGTAATCCAGTAGTACAGGGGAGGGTCGAAATCCAAGAGAGCAGTCCAAAGTATCAACGAAAAATAAACAAAGACACAAGGCAAGACTAAGACTATGACTATGACTATGACTGAGAAACAAGGCAAAGGAAGACAGAGAAAACTTGGTAGAGTTCACAGGAGCAAAACAATACTTTGCGATGTGAGTGTGGCATGGTCTGTCTGACAGACAGGAAATTACCAATGAAGCAGCAGAGGGAGCAGTAACCGTCTGACTGGGTGAGGGCTCCCTCTGCTGGGCTGGCATTATAGTGTGGCAGTTGCAACATTGCTTATTTCTTCAAGCAGGAATAAGTTACAGTGATAATATTCATACTGCACATGCTTTATTGGCCCCTCATACTTCCTGGAAGAAATCAGTCACATGTGATCATTCCTTCTACCCAAAATCATTTTCTTGGTAAAAAAGTAATTTTTTTAAAGATTAGATTTATGGTCATAGTGTCTAAGTTGTTGTGCGTTCTTAGTTTCTAATAGGCATAGCTAGCATGTGCCAATGATATGTTGTCAAGCTAATATACCAATTTTTATCATGGCTATCACTGTAGGGACAGTTGCAACACACTGTTGCAACCATCCCAACATGCTGTCCCTTACCACAATATTGATTTAAAAGCTTGCCATAACATTACATAATTGTAATTTTACAATGATAATACTAATGAACCCACTTAATAGTTAGTTTATTCTCCTTTTTTAAGTGAATAGGTAAAAAATCTACTTGTTACTTAACAATGTTTTTAATTTACTATTCTTTGTTTTTTTTTTACAGCCAATTTACCTTATTGAAGACCGTGATTGTGAACAAATAAAATCAAAAAAATTGCAAAATTATATTTAAGAATGATTTCATTACATTTTATTGAATGTTGCAACTGTCCCCTATTGTGGGGATGTTTGAAACATTTAACTTTGTCTATTTAAGTGTAAACTGTACGTTTACTATAATATGTTGTCATTGAATTTTGTTTGAGACCCCGGTAATAAAGACAAACTCAAGCAATAGTTAATAAAAGGTTTATTCTTTGCAAAGAAGATCAGACAGTCATACAGAAACACAGGTTTGCTGCATGAGTGTGACAAAGGAGGGAGGGATTGCCTCCGCTTTATACCTCTTTGAACACTCAAGGTTACACGCAAAGGCAGCTGGTCTTTTTCACATAAGATACACAAGCAAAAACACATCTCCATACATCTCCTCTCCTGGACATCCTGAGCCTATCTCCTAGGCTTCCCATGACCCTTAGGGTCACCCTCTGGTGCCATAAGGCCCCATCTCTCCGGTGCCCCCCCAGAAGCTGCTGAGGCCCTCTCTCAGAGGAATCTGATCATGGAGTTTCTCAGTTACCCTCCCATACATTCCAAAATGTTTAACACATAAGCATCAAAATCACCCCTTATGAATTTTTCTCTAACAATGTACACATGTTGCAGCAATATGGGTGAGTTGCTGACAGATGCGGCTTTATTGTTTTAAAATTTCGGCTTTCTAATACAAACAGTCACTCTTTGGTGACTCTGTTGACACAGTTGTCAACAGGCACCAGGAGGCCCGTAGGCAGGTGGCGGCGTTCCAGCGTTATCTTCCTCGCCGCGTCTACTCCTCTGGGGCTGCTGGACGGGAGCAGCCCCAGCCGCATGCTAGCTCCTCGCACAGGGAAGCTCAGAAAAGGAGTGTTGCTACCCGTACCCCTCCGGCAAGACCTAGAGGGCGGGCTCAGCAACACTCCAAGCCGGGGTCCTCTAAGACGAGGCCGGACCTGAGGGTCGTCCTCCAGTCTAAGAGGGCCTCGGCTAAACAGCCCTGATGGTCGTGGCCCAGGGCCAATGAGGGCAGCCCCTCTCGAAGGGTTAGGTGCCTCACCGCCTCTGAGGAGTACGGTGACCACCTCTCTTCGGGGCCCTCAGGAGATTCGTCAGCTAACCCTGCCGGTGTTACAGGGCGCGGCAGTCTGCCGCGAACATCATTCTCTGGTCTCTCCGCCCAGAAACGTAGTGGAATCAGAGAGTTCGCCACCCCTACAGGGGTCTCTAGAGCGCTTACTTCAGGTGCATCCTGCCAGTTCGCTGTTACAGGTCACCGAGTTAGCTCCTCAAATAAATCCAGAAACCAGTCTCGAGAGGCTGGTTCCCTTAGTAGAATTTCTGGCAGCGTGGAAGCTACTGACAAATATTTCTATGTGGGTCCTGCGTACTGTAGAGAAAGGCTATTGCTTTCAATTTGGTGCCAAGCCGCCACCTTTCAGCGGGGTATTTCCTACTCTGGTAGGCCCCGAGCAGGCTCTGGTATTAGAACAGGAAGTAAATACTCTCCTGAGGAAGGAGGCCATCGAGGTGGTCCCTCCTCAACACAGAGAATCCGGGTTCTACAGCCGGTACTTCATTGTTCCCAAGAAGGATGGGGGGCTGCGGCCCATTCTAGATCTCAGACAGCTAAACCTCTCAGTGAGAAAACTGAAGTTCAAAATGTTGACTGTCAGACAAGTCGTGTCTCAAATCAGGTCCGAGGACTGGTTTGTCACGATAGATCTGAAAGACGCATACTTTCACGTCTCCATCCTTCCTCAACACCGGAAGTTTCTCAGGTTCGCTTTCAGGGGCAAAGCTTACCAATACAGAGTTCTTCCGTTCGGCCTAGCGCTCTCACCCCGAACTTTCACGAAGTGTGTGGATGCTGCTCTGGCTCCACTGCGACTCCAAGGCATCTGCATACTCAACTACATAGACGACTGGCTCATCCTAGCCAGTTCAGAACAGTTAGCGGCTCAACATCGAGATGTTGTTCTTGCTCACATGAAAAAGCTGGAGTTGATGCTCAACGCCAAGAAAAGTGTGCTTGCTCCATTACAGAGAACCACTTATCTAGGTGTAGTCTGGGATTCGACCACGATGCAGGATGTGACGAATGTCACCTGCTCGGATCGAGTCGATCCTTACTGCAGCAAATGCGTTCAAGCTAGGCCTGCTACTCACTGTCAAACAGTTCCAGGTACTGTTAGGTCTTATGGCAGCCGCATCCAACGTGATACCTCTTGGACTGCTGTACATGAGACCGCTACAGTGGTGGCTCAAAACCAAAGGGTTTTCCCCGAGGGGGAACCCATTCCGCAAGATCAAGGTCACGCGGCGCTGCCTACGTGCCTTAGTCATGTGGAAGAAGCCCTGGTTCCTATCTCAAGGTCCAGTGCTGGGAGCTCCTTGCCGCCGCGTCACGCTAGCGACAGATGCATCCCTCACCGGGTGGGGAGCGGTCATGAGTGGCCGCTCGGCCCGTGGCCTGTGGAACGACCATCATCAATCTTGGCACATAAATTGCCTAGAAATGCTGGCCGTGTTCCGGGCTCTGAAGCATTTCCTTCCAGACCTAAGAAACCGTCACGTGTTGGTCCGCACAGACAACACTGCGGTAGTCTATTACATAAACCACCAGGGAGGTCTGCGTTCACGCCCCTTGTACAAGTTGGCATACCAGATCATCATGTGGTCTCAAGGGAAGCTTCTCTCATTGAGAGCAGTTCACATTCCTGGACGTCTCAATGTGGGAGCAGACGTCCTGTCGAGGCAGGGGCCAAGGCCCGGGGAATGGATGCTTCACCCAGAGGTGGTGAAGCAAATCTGGAGAGTGTTTGGTCAAGCCCAAGTGGACCTCTTTGCGACTCAGTAGACATCGCAATGTCCCCTTTGGTACTCTCTAGTTCCTCCAGCTCCTCTTGGACTGGATGCTATGGTACAGACGTGGCCGAGGCTTCGTCTGTACGCTTTTCCCCCGATCGCTCTGCTCCCGGGAGTTCTGGAAAGAGTGCGCCGGTACGGAGTACGGCTGCTGCTAGTAGCCCCGTACTGGCCGGCCCGAGTATGGTTCTCGGATATAATCGCCCTCCTCGACGGCTCTCCATGGGAGATTCCTGTCAGGAGGGACCTTCTTTCTCAGGCTGGGGGCGCAATCTGCCACCCCCACCCAGAGAAGTGGAAGTTATGGGTGTGGCCCCTGAGGGGGCACAACTGATAGAAGCTGGTCTCCCAACCGAGGTTGTTGAGACCATCCTTCAATCCAGAGCTCCCTCTACGAGGAAACTTTATTGCCTAAAGTGGAACCTGTTTGCTTCATGGTGTCATGAACGCCGGTTAGACCCAGTCCACTGCCCGGTTGGTACAGTGCTGGAGTTCCTGCAAACTCGTTTGTCCGCTGGGTTAGCTCACTCCACCTTGAAGGTGTACGTGGCGGCTATATCGGCTTACCACGCCCTTCATGGCGGCCTTTCAGTGGGCAAGAACCCCCTGGTCTCACATTTCCTCCGCGGTGCACTCAGGCTGAGGCCTCGTGCAAGACCGAGAGTCCCTACATGGGACTTAGTTGTGGTGTTGGAGGCGCTGTGTAAACCTCCCTTCGAGCCTCTGGAGGAGGCCTCCGATCGGATGCTTACCTTAAAGACAGCACTGCTGCTGGCGCTAACTTCTCTTAAGAGAGTCGGGGACCTGCAGGCCCTTTCAGTGGCCCCTTCCTACCTTGACTTTGCCCCAGGGTTGGCCAAAGCATTTCTCTACCCAAGAGCTGGGTACGTACCCAAGGTCCCATCAACAACACCACAGCCAATAACGCTTCAAGCGTTTTACCCTCCTCCATTCGTGGAGCACGACCAGAGGAAGTATAACTTAATGTGTCCAGTAAGAGCACTAGACACTTACGTTCACAGAGCTGCCCTGTGGCGTAAATCAGAGCAACTGTTTGTCTGTTACGGCCCCCCTAAGAGGGGATGCCCGGCTTCCAAGCCTACTATCAGTAAGTGGATCGTTGATGCCATCTCTACTGCATACGAGTCCTCTGGTCTCCCATCCCCGATGGGAGTCAAGGCTCACTCAACTCGAGGCGTCGCAGCCTCCAAAGCTCTGATGGCAGGTGTCCTGATCCAGGACATCTGCAGTGCGGCGGGTTGGTCCTCACCTCTAACGTTCGTCAGATTCAACGAACTAGACCTCAGAGCCACTCCGGGCTTTTTATCTGTTAACTAATAGATAAAATATATTATATATTTCGTGCAGGCTAGCCATATTTTTTTCCTTTTATAATTTCTGTTTTCCTCCGTTCACCGAAGTGTGTCAGGTACTGCGACAATGTGTGAATCCTCATGGTCTGTTGTTTATGCTGCTATTTGCACTTAGAAATATAATGCCCTAAAAGTGTAAGAATACTAAAAAAAAAAGCTTAGTTTGTCAGCCAAATTCAGGCTAATTTAAAAACTTGTATACACAAGAGGCCCGCTTAGTGTCATCCCTGGCGATTTCAGTATTGCAACAATTGGCATGTAAGTCCAATGAAAGTGTTTTATTTTGAGCATTT
Organism: Garra rufa; assembly: GCF_049309525.1. NCBI lineage: Eukaryota > Metazoa > Chordata > Actinopteri > Cypriniformes > Cyprinidae > Garra > Garra rufa. The sequence continues at coordinate 20,369,431 of NC_133361.1, forward strand.
TACATTTGCTCTGCTTGTAGATATATAACTGTACATAAATGTTAAGCAAAAGCTCCAGTCCTCACTACAATGCAGCAAGAAAAGGTTCACAATGTCAACTTATTCTGTTTCTGTGGGTAACTATTCTTACAATTCAGAAGTGAAGAACTGTCTCGCTTTCAAATTTACAACAAAACAGGAAGTTTAAAAGGTAATTTAGCAATACTCAGTTCAGTTCAAGTTCAAGAGCCACTGCAGAGGCTTGTTATTTCCTCTCCTGTAATCCTGCATTATTGCATAACATTGAATCTTGAATCTTCCAGAAATGTATATTCACATTACATAAAATGATTATGTAAAAGTGAAGAAATTAATCAAAAACATATTAGTAATCTGTCTGACCCAAAACCATTTAACACTACATTTTGTCTGATATCCAAATTCCAGACATTAACTAATTCTGCCCAACTAACTGGCAATGAGGTAGACAGGAGAACAAGTTATGGTAAAAATATGCATTTTCTGAGTTTATTGAACAATCTTGTCTGACCAGCACAAATTCAAGTATTAATACAGCAAAGCAAAGGCAATAGACAATAACTACTTCACAACAATATCCTGTGATGAAGCTTGAAATGAAACAATTTATTACAGTAAGACAAACAGTAAGAAAACCCGTAGAAAATAAAAAGTAGTAAGTAAATGAATTTGTGGTAAATGAACACATTGTTTTTAATGCAATAAGTAGTTCTTAAATAAGGTTTATTATGTAAGTCATGTGAAGATGTAAAGTTTAAAGGATTCAACATACATTTTGAAGTATTACTGTGGCTCAGACTCTACAGCGACAGTGCCGTTTCTGATCACTATGATGCCTGATGTGAGTTTCTCTGTCAGTGGGACTGGGCTGGCGTACGAGCATCTGATGCCATTCTTGACAAGCACAAAAAAAGCATCTGCAAAATGCATTAGTGTTAAACATTGATGCATTTTTAGGGAACTTGGTTGGTTTCTTGAAAGCCACAGCACAGTTCAGGTCACTTCGTTTTCCAGAACTTTCCAACTTGTACACAGTCTCACACCAGAGATTTTTATGAACTTTTCTCGTCTTGATAGCAGTGACTTTAAACTTCTCATATGGAGGAATCAACACTTCTTTCTGTTCAGGATACTTAGAATATTTGATCACATCAGCACCTTCACAAGTTTTGATTTCAAAACAAGATATATTTCCAAAGTCTTGTGCTACTTTACGTTCAAGGGAGGAGGATGTAAACGATCCGAAACGAATCTTTTTACCTGTAACAATCTTATAAAATTCAACTGTAGTACCACGATAGGTTGACTTGCATTTATTTTGTGATTCAGTCAATATCTTGATCGCATCTGTTAACAAAAAGTGAAGCGAGTACCATTTAAATGACTGGTTTGTGTAGTTTTTCTTACCATTACGAACAGCCTTATTCAAATTGCTGTACACGTTAGAATTAAGGTTGGTGTACATGTAAATGGCAATTGAATGATTTCTTGTCAAGTTATCTTCTGGTGTAGTGGCATTCACTTCACCTTCTTGCCAAGCCTTTTTAAAGTCAATTGAGTTGTTGATTTCCTTCTCTAGATATTCTGTCTTCACCAGATTTGCCATTTTCACAGTACAGCCATCATATTCATCATCAACTGATTTTAGTGCCATATCCAATGGATATATCTTTCTTGCACCAGCGGCTTTGTGATCCTGCAGCAACAGGAATTATAATGATCAATCACCAGTATTCATCTCTGTAATGTTCATACTAGAACACAAGCTTACCTGTCCTAGAGCAGCTGAAATGAGAAGAAGAGCTTCAATGATCAGCAGCATCTTGATTCCCTCAGATGATCTAGAAGTTGTGTAGAGCAGATCCTAAAAATTTTGTTTTTGTTGTTTTTCAGAGGTTCAGGAGCAATGGCGAGAGGAGAAGATCAGAAAAGTCAGACGCTCACAGCCAGACGTCAACAGCAGTCTGAAAGACAAGGAAGTTTGCCCCTTTTTTAACATTGCAGTAGCACTTTAGCTTACGGACCAATTCTCACTTTTAACTAGTTGCTTAATGGCATGCCTATTACTAGCCGATTGGCTATTTATTAGCACATATTAATGCCATATTCTGCATGACTATATTTTAGATCTCGTAATCCTACCCCATACTAAACAATTACAACTACCTAAGTTTATAGATGCAAAGTTATAGTCAATAGCTAGTTAATATAGTGAGAATTGGTGACTAACATTGCAGTGTGTCAAACCTCCAACATTGGCAAAACAATGTGCGATGCTATAGGACTGCCTGTCCAAGACCTTTGGGCATAATTATACAAATGCCAAAATGTACACTTTACCATGTTTGTTTTTTGTTTTTGTTTTTTTGGTATGATGCCATGAGTTAATCAATAAAAGACATTTGTAAAATGCATGAAATTTAGAAATTTAGCATCATGCATATTCATATGTTTAATTTTTTGATGAATGGATGTCAGTGGAGAAGTGGCTTCATTACATTAGAAAAAAATGTGCCTGTGGAGACACAATACTCATTTTACAAAATATTTTTTACATTAAGTCATTTAGCAGATGCTTTTATCCAAAGCGACAAATAAGGACAATGGAAGCAATCAAAATCAATAAAAGAGCAATGTTTGCACACTGCCTCATAAAAAAAAAATTCAGATCAGGTTCGATTTTTTTTGCATTTTTTGCATCCGTAGCAAGCATTTTGAGAGGTGTTTTGACAGTTCAGAGCCACCGTACAAGCGAACGCCAAAATCATTAATAGGGAGGTGTGCATAAAAAGTATTCTCTCATTCCTCTCATCTTGGATGGACCCAATATGGCCTTTCTTTTTCTCTTTTTAAGGAGAGAGTGGACAACACAATCATCCTTGCTGCTTGAAGATTCCATTTTGAATTGTTTATCTTTTTTTCCCCGATTACGAATACGAAAAAACACTTACAAAAATGTCAGACTCCCTGTGCAATGACCTTCAGATTATCTTAATGCAGTATATGTAGCAAGGTTTTTTTAATTCTATAATAAATAAAAAGAAAACTGATAGAATAGAAAAAGAATAGAGCAAGCTAGTGTTTTTTTTTTTTTTTTTGTTGTTGTTGTTGTTGTTAATTGTATAATAGGCTAAATAAAAAGAAAAAAGATAGAAAAGGCAGAAGATATAAAAGAATAGAGAAGTTTTTTAAAGAATGGAAATAGAATAGAGAGTGCTAGAGTTAGAGGGTCAAATAAAGACGGAAGCGATGTGTTTTTAGATAATTCTTAAAAATGGCTAAGGACTCAGCTGTTCAGATTGAGTTGGGAAGGCCGTTCCACCAAGAGGGAACATTTAAGGTAAAAATCTGTGAAAGTGATTTTGTGCCTCTTTAGGTTCACTTGCAGAACGCAAGCTTCTAGAGAGCACATAAGTCTGAAGTAATGAATTTAGGTAAAGGGGTGCAGAGCCAGTGGTGGTTTTGTAAGCAAACATTAATGCCTTGAATTAAATGCGAGCAGCTATTGGTAGTCAGTGCAAATTGATGAAGAGAGGTGTGACGTGCGTTCTTTTCGGCTCATTGAAAACTAATCTTGCAGATGCATTTTGGATCAATTGTAAAGGTTTGATAGAACTGGCTGGAAGACCTGCCAAAAGAGCATTACAATAGTCCAGCCTGGACAGAACAAGAGATTGAACAAGGAGTTGTCAAGCATGTTACGAAAAAAGGGCCTGATTTTCCTGATGTTGAATAAAGCTAATCTGCAGGACCGGGCAGTTTTAGCAAAGTGGTCTGTGAAAGTCAGCTGATCATCAATTACAACTCCCAGGTTCCTGGCTGTTTTTGAAGGAGTTGTTGTTGACATGCCTGAATGGTAAAATTGTGATGAAATGATGGGTTTGATGGAAACACAAGCAGTTGTATCTTGGCGAGGTTTATCGTCGGAACCTCAGGATGGAATGAGAGGTAGAGTTGAGTGTCATCAGCATAGCAGTGATATGAAAAGCCATGTTTTTGAATGACAGAACCTAGTGATGCCATGTAGACAGAGAAGAGAAGTGGAACAAGAACAGAGCCCTGAGGCATATTACTTTGCTCCTTTAATGTTTAACAGCATTTTCAAAGTGAAATTGGACACCACTGTGCTATTATTTGAACTGTTCATGAGACTGCTGTTTTTCTTTTTCTTTTTACTCTCAGGTCCTCATTTGCTATTTTTGCCAAAATCCAGTCAGATATATTTAGTTTATTTGAGAAGCTTTGCATCTGGATGTGAAACTGCACTCGTGCATATTCCTAAACAAACAAGCATTTGGTTCCCTTTAGACTTCACATCTGTGAAGCTTTCTGTGAAACTTTCATAAAAAATTAAATCAAAACTTGTTTCCAAGTTCTTCTGCTTCTACTTCTCTTTTTTTTTTTTACAAATTCTATGATGCATTCTTATATAAATGCTCAAAAGCAGAATTTTCTGTTCTTGAACCCCTACTGACATGATCTTGCAGTCGTTCGAAGGGCAACGCTTTGCTCACCAATCCTCAGTGACAATGAAGAAGAGATTTGAATTTAGCTAAATTCAGCAGAAAGGAACTTGCACTGAATGATCTTAATATATATATTAGTGTTTTAGTTTTGTCTCAAGATGGACACCAGTCATGTTTTTTTTTTCTAAGGCACATATATAAAAATGACTTAAATGTCCTAATTGAACTATGGCCTAATCCTGGTTTAGTTAAGCCCTGCCTGTGAAACCATGTACTCATCTTAACCTCTGTCAGTATTTTGTCTCTGTCCTGGGGTCCGTTCTTCGTACCTCGCTTACTACATCCAGGATCAAATGACACATCCAAGATCAAATCATCGCGCTAACTATGAGCTCGCTATTCCGGTTCTCCGAACGCACCTGTTGTTGATGATTAGTATAGCTGGATGAAGTTATTTGAGATCACTGGGTGGCTTAAAAGGGGCTACGTATCGATAGTAGAAACATTGATCGGCAACGCTTTGATTGGTCGGCGAACATGACGAAGGAGCGAGCTCAGTATTTTTCTGCAGCAGAGCAAGAACTCTTGATTGAGGGATTTCAGGAGTTTCAGAGTTTAATTAAAACGCAAGGGAATACTGCAAAGGCTGGAAAAGCAAGGAGAGAGGGCTGGCAAAAAGTAGTGAACAAATTAAATGCGTTAATGCTGCCCATGTTACATGTTTTTCCTTGATATGTTATTTTATTTATATTTTTATTTTTTTTATACACTACCGTTCAAAAGTTTGGGGTCAGTAAGACTTGTAATAGTCTTTAAAGAAGTCTCTTATGCTCATCAAGACTGCATTTATTTGATTAAAAATACAGAAAAAACAGTAATATTGCAAATTGTTTTTACAAAATAAAATAATGTTTTTGTTTTTTTAATATATTTTAACATACTTTGAAATAGAATTTATTCCTGTGATGAAAAGCTGAATTTTTATCAGCTGTTACTCCAGCCTTAAGTGTCACACGATCCTTCAGGAATCATTCTAATATGCTGATTTATTATTAGAATGATCAATGTTGGATAATATCAACAGTTGTGCTGCCAAATATTTTTTGGAACCTGTCATATATATACACTTTCTTGCAAGATACTTTTCTTTTCCCATGTGAGTCAGTCCGCGTCAGTCGTGCTCTTTAACCAATCAGATGTGACCTCGCCATTTCAACCAATCATAACCCGCCAGGAGCGCAGCCTAAATCCTGTTTACATGAAATAAACCTGCTCCAGAGCAGGTTTAAGCTTGCAGAGCTGTTGCTATGACAGCAAGTCCAGGATGAGCTTCGAAGAACCAAACAATCCAAGATCATGCCAAATCGTCAGCAATCAAATCCAGCTAATTTAGTTAGCGAGGTACGAAGAACGGACCCCTGTTCTGTTTTCCTAGTGTTTTTCCCCCATTGTTTCCTTATGATAATGGTTTAGTCCTGTGGTCCCCCCTTTTGGTTTTGTATTAGTTGGTTCAGTCTTGCCCATATTTGTATTTCCCCCTCGTCATCTCGTTATCTTGTTTGTAACCACGCCTTGTCTTCTGTGTATTTAAGTCTGTGTCTGATCACTCCCAGCTGTCCGTCGTTGATGTTTCATGTTCTCTGTTTATGCTCCTGGTTTTGGTTTGTTTGTTTGTATATTCAGTATTTTATTTAATAAATTGTATATTTCATCTCCACTCCTCATCTCCACTCCTCAACCCAGCCTGACTGTGACAACCTCAGCAAAAGCTCCACTCATCAACAGTGCAGTCAAAAAAAAAAGTCTAAATCACCTAAAAACCTATTCTGAATGTTTCAGTAAATTGTCATTGTAGTGAAATGCAGAGCTTTTGCTCAGGTCGATTATTCAGTCATGTGACAAAAGGATTTTGTATAACTGGAGAAATTCATCAGAGACACATAAAATGAGAATGAAGCAAGAACTGGGTCAATTTAAAAGAAAAACTTTGTTTTCTTATTTAAAATTTTAATGTCACAATTATTGCACTTAACCAAGAGGAATAAATTATGTGTAGTTAAGTAAATAAATGATTCTTGTATAACTGATGTAACTCATGTACTCTTGTAAATTCAAATGACTCAGCATGCACTTTGAAGTACTTTTTAAGGTCTTTGGTAGTTTTTTGGATGCCACTGAACAGTTCAAGTAACTTTCTCTTCCAGTGCTATTCAAAGTGAACACAGTGTCACACCACTTTTCATTTGTGCTGACATCAGTGACTTCAAACTTTTCATAAGGAGGAATCAGCACTTCTTTTTCATGAGGAAGCTTAGAATATTTTATAATGTTAGCACCTTCACAAGTGTGGATTTTAAAACATGACACATTTCCAAACGGTTTTACTTTGTTAAAATCAAGGAAGGATGATGCAAATGAGCCGAAACGAACCTCTTTTTTTAGAACATTCTTTTTAAACTTAACTTTTGTGGCACGAAAAGTATCATGGCATGTATTTTGTGTTTTTTTCAGAATCTGTATCGCATCTGTTAACAGAAACTGAAGGGAATACCATTTGTATAACTCGTCTTTGTATTTTTGTTTACCAGAACGAGCGTCATAATTAAAGTCATTAAATACTTTTAAATCAGTGTACACATAAATTGCTATTAAATGATTCTCTTTCAGGTTATCCTCTGGTTTCTTGGCACTCTTTTCACCTTCTTGCCAAGCCTTATTAAATATTTCCGATTTTCTTTCCTTGCCTAGATAGAAATTCTTCACCTTGTCTGCCATTTCATTTGTACAGCCATCATATTGATCATCAACAGAATTCAGTGCCATATCCAGTGGATATATGTCTTCTTCTTCAGCAGCAGCAGCTCTGTGATCCTGCAGCAACAGGAATCATAATGATCAGTCATCAGCATTCATGTCTGTAATATTAATACTTAAACACAAGCTTACCTGTCCTAGAGCATTTGAAATGAGAAGAAGAGCTTCAATGATCAGCAACATCTTGATTCAGTCAAACCCCTTTGATGATCTCGTAGATCTAGTGAAGTCCTGTTTCACAAATACTAAATTTATCACTTGAAATATAATGAAACTGATATGTACTTGCACTCTAAAATATCACACAGTAGTTTTACTGTGTATTTTTTATGTTCTGCTAGATAGTAAATCCATTTTAAAATCCTAACCATAAATATACAGTTCAGATAAAACAGCAAATGTTATCTTAATCTTTTACTTAAAAAAATTACCTGAGAATATGGTTGTCTTTTTGTGAGGTTCTTCAGGAGCACAAGAGCAATGACAAAGAAGATCAGAAAAGAGTTGTTGTCAACAGTAGTATTTAAACCAAAAAAATGAGGAAGTTTGATTTTTTTATATATATCAAACAAGCTTTTGGTTCGCTTTAGGCTCTTAATATACTTCTTTTAAACTAAAAATTAGGAAAGTATACTTTGTCTACTTTTTATGTACTTCTCAGAAATGTGCATGAAACAAAGCAACATATTTGTACTAGACAAGTGTGAAATTAATGTGGATATAGTGGTATAGGTTGTGGATATAGTGGTATAGGTTGTGATAAATACCTGGCCAAATTACCTACTTTTTACCTTTAAGTGAACTTTAACCAGCAAGCGGTGCTGTAAACTGCACAAGAACAAGAGTTTTGTTTAAGTGCAGCATGTAATACTGTACTTGTATGTTTTTTTTTTTTTTTTTTTTTTTGGATGAGGATTGCATGAATCCTCTTTAGTCAAGCAGATTCCTGCAAGACATTCACCTGCTCCTCAATTTCTCTCCTGTTGCTTTTCAGATATCTCTGTATTCATCTGTATTCATATGAGGGTGAAGATACACAACAAATTTAAAATGCATCTGTATCTGTTTATCTAATGTGAAGGAATGGTGTTGAAAGAATGAATCTTCTCATTGTCTTCTAGCTGTATCAATACTTATGTTTATACTCTAATTGATTCAGTCTGACTGGCAGATGCCAACATGAGAAAAACATTAAAAAAAATGTTATCCGGGTCATGGCAGATTACAAGATTACAAGAACTCAATGAACTAAGTGATTTATCTTCATAAATTAATATTTTTTCATCAGCAAAATAAACAATGATTCTTAGATTCTTCACCCTGCTCTACAACTTTCCTGGTCCAACTTGTACTTTGAAACACTGCACTGTATTTCTGGGTAAACTGTAAAACACAGTAAAGGTTTAAATAATAACAGATCCATGTGCATTGCAATTATACAATTGCAATTATACAATTATACAATTCGGTATCTATGTTGAACAGAGGTGAACTGTTGCAATAAAACATTGACAGACAAACATGTTTATTGGGCATTAAAATAATGTGTGTTGTTTTGGGTATGGATGAACATGTCTTCAGCTTGTCTGTCCTGAAGAGTGTGAAAACTACATTAAAACGTTTTCATTAACATGTAGCTTTCGTGCTAGCAAAGATACACGGAGGCAGTATGCAACTGAACTCAGCGGCAGTGTTGCCAGATTGGAAATGTCCAAGTATCGTACCAGAAGCTCTAAATTATCGTATTTGGGAGAAAATTATCGTATTTGAGTCAAACGTTCAAAATAAAGATATTTATCTAGATGTTACAGCTATTTATCCTTTTCAGCACTCATTTTCTATACCTTATTGCAATGCTAAACTAATTATCTTACCCGAGTCAAACGTTCAAAATACAGCTATTAATCTAGATGTTACAACTATTTATCCTTTTCAGCACTCCTTTTCTATACTTTATTGTTAAACTAATAACCTCAGTTTTGAAACAACTGACCTAAGTGCGACAGGAACGTTAACTTGTGCTCGTGAGAGAGAGCCATTCTCCACGATGATATTGGTTGAGAAGACGTAAGATTGGATGAAAGACATGCGTAACGCCACGTTCACGTCTCCTCACAATCATGAAGGTAGACGTACTGTAGGATCCACACAGCTAGATCTTTGAGAATAGAAGCTCTATAATTACAACGACCATGGTGTCACAAAATTCTGAAATTATCGTACATTGTGGTATTATTGATCGTACATCGTACAGAGGTCAAAATTATGGTACAAATACGATAATTATCGTACGTCTGGCAACACTGCTCAGCGGTCTCGTTTTATTGAATGCTCGTCTTAACAACACATCAGACAGCGCGTTCCCCAACTACTCTCTTTCTTAAAGGGGAACATACCGCATAACCATGTATGTGTGTGAACGTCGGTGCTGTGTGAATTGTGTCTCTTATTCATTTGTGTGTGAGGTGCTTGTATCTACTCCTAAAAACTGAAATTAAAATCTTTCTCCAACATAATTTGATGGGGTAAACTAAAACTGTATTATCATAGCGTGAAATATTATTTATTTAAACACAAAAGGCCTGATCTTTTAATAGGCCTGAGAAATGTACTTCTATTGATAGAGGTGCAGTTTTATTTTAATTAACATTATATTTGGCAGCTCTAGTAACTATTCTGGGGGGGGGGACTATAATTCAAACTATAATTTAAAATAAAGAACTGTTAAATTGTTAATGAGCTCAATTTAAAAATACAAAATTAACCCTGCTACTGAACAATGCCACATAATCACTTAATATAACTACTGAGTGTTAGGTATGTTTCTATATCAATAAAATGGCAGAATTTATTTTGCTGTGAGTGACCACTAACTAGGGACTCTTTCAATCACATGTGTGTGAGTCTGTCATAGTTAATAGCTGACGGAGGGTGTATTCATGTACTTAGCACATTTGCTAAGTTTTCACTACATTTTCAGTACACTGGTTATAATAAGAGTTCACTGGCAGTTTGAGATTTGCAGGCAGTGGGTAAAACAGAATATTATGTATAGTGCGCCGTGATAACTATATGCATAGTTTGTTAATATATGGACCACAAAACCAGTCATAAATAGCACGGGTATATTTATAGCAATAGCCAACAATACATTGTATAGGTCAAAACTATTTTTCTTTTCTGCCAAAAAATCATGTTCCATTATATTTTATAAATTTCCTGTAAACATTTTAAAACTTAATTTTTGATTAGAAATATGCATCGCTAAAAACATTTGGACAACTTCAAAGGTGATTTTCTCAATATTTTGATTTTTTGCACTCTCAGATTTCAGATATTCAAATAGTTGTATCCCGGCCAAAGATTGCCTATCAAACCATACACAAATGGAAAGCTTATTTATTCAGCTTTCAGATTATGTATACATTTTGTGTTCATGACTATATGCGAAACAATTGCATTTCCTCAGACGGACCAAGAAGTATTGTACTGTTTAGAATTAAATATGACTATACAGGGCACAAAACATTTGTCTATTAAACACATCAACACATTGTAAATGTCTCATACGACATAAAGGAAATAATTTGTTTTAAAAAAATACATTTACATATTTGAATGACATATTTTTAATGAATTAATAGCAGCAAAAACGTTTGCATTAGAAAAAGATACCGAAAGACCCAGATGGGTCGTTTTATAAATTAACCATCCCAGCAGGCACACAGCATCATAACATAAGACATTGGTTAAATTTCAGTTGCAACGTCAGGTGACCAAATTCTATGTCAATTCAATGTCTAATGTCAATGTTAATTTGATGTCCAATACCAATCATATTTTTTTTAGGTTGTGTAATCGAAATCCAACGTTAAGTCAACGTCAAATTAACGTCAAATACCGACTTCAACTCGATTTTCATTCTCAACCAAAATGCAAAGTCTGTCCGACGTCACATACAATGTCAACCTGACGTTACATTGCTGTCCGGAGCCTGCTGGGATCGTTTTACTACAAATTAAACCCCAAAAGCATGGTTAATAGTTAAACCATGGTTAATTTTTGTAAAGGTGGCTATATGAACCAACTGTAGGCAATTTTTAACATTGTTTCCATGTTTCCAGTTTTATACATTACTAACAACATTTGCATGATGGGATAAATGTATTTACATATTTAGCATGCTCTTAAAGAAGAGCAAAGGCACTATAGTTATTTATCTAAAAAGTGATAAACATTGAGGATTCTTGGGAATTTGGATAAAACAGGTTTTAATTTAATTTTTTAATTACACCATCTGAATGTATATTATTATAGACCAAGGTCTTAGCTTTTCAGCAATGTACTGGTGTCACCTCCCCATTTTGTATTTTTTTTTTCATAAAATAGGCGTTTTACTTTTTAGCGTTTTACAACGTTTACTTTTTGCTTAAATCAAACAAAAAATGTTTTTTATTTAACAAACGTATTTTTGTATTAAAAGAGACTATTACTTTAATAACTCAGCAGCACTGACAAAATATATTGTATGCATATTTATTTAAAAAAATTAAAACTCCCTCTGACGGTGGTGACACTAATCTGACGGTGGTGACAGTGGCCTCATTACAACATAAAATTCCAAAATGTATACCACTCAAGTCAACGGCTTCTTGTTTAACAACTTTATTTAACTATTTGGTCCAACAAATAACAATCCTGAGCACTGTGATAAAACATTTTTCAAATATTTTAACACCGACAGACAGAAAACCTGACGGTGGTGACAAAAACCTACTATTTCCCATGATATGCATTAGTTGTTCACATTAGCCATCTTGTTTCCACTCTGTTGCTAGCTACTTCAGACTTGTTTTTAAAAAGTATACATTTATGTCATAATCAAATCTAATATTATTTATACAAAAGAGACGGTGTTGACATGTTATGGTTGCCACAGTAGCAGTGTCCAAAAATATGAACTAGTTTAAGAGAAAATTGCATATTTACAGGAGCTTGGCTGATCTTGAAGCATGCAGCAGAGCTGAAGATTTGATAATGTGGTCCTCAGGAATGCAGTTGACCTTGTAGTTGCCTGATTTTATTGCTTTTTATAAATATCTGACGGTGGTGACGCATATGTGGGACACATTTTGTGCAACCAAAAAATAATTGTAAATATTATTCAAAACACAGTGTTTGTAATTTTTGATACATATTACAATGTACTCTTTCATATAGTAAAAATATTATTCAATTAAATGATTACTTTTTGCTTTTTTAATCAAGCTGAAATGATTATCTCCTATCTGAGGACAAGTGATTTTGTAGGCAATGGGCCAGATTTGATAATTAAATTAATACAAAATTAAAATAAAACTATAAAAGAACCTTACATATGTGAAACTGACCCTCTGATTATAATCTTGATTCTTTTGATTTATGAAAATGTTCTTCATTTCCAATGAGCACTTTTCTTGGTGGGACATGTTTTTGCCAAATTTTCAAGAAACAAACGCAAAATTGAAAAACTAAACTAACTTGATACAAAAAAGTGACATTAAACAGCTTATATATGAGACCGTTTGACTGCACACAGTTTGTGTATGGGCGGATTCAGAGTGAAGCCAACGACTGGAGTGAGATCCACATCATCCTCAGAGACTCCAGGAGGAGGAGTGAAGCGGAAATACTGAAGGAGGGAGGTGAAGAACAAGAAGAGCTCCATCCTGGCCAAACTCTCTCCAGGACAAGCCCTGCGCCCTAAGAACAAGAACAACTGGAAGATTACCAAAAGCATCTGTGATGGCACAATAAGTAGTGAATTTGAAGTCCAAAGCACCTGCAGAGAAGGGTATGAAGGCATCCTTTTTGACAAACTGGCCCTGCTTGTTTAGGAAGTGTCCTGGGTTGAAGCTGTCAGGAGTTTCCCACTCATTTTCATCCCTCAGTGCAGACACTAGTAGTGGCCACACACTGGTACCCTGCGCAAAACAACACAGATGATCAGTGATACATGGTGCAAACACATATTCGAGAACATTGCATGCTCTTACTGGAGCCAGACCTTCTTGATGAGGTATCCGTTCAGATGAACATCACAGGTGGTCTGACGGGGGGCACCAAGGGGTGCCACGTCTGCAAATCTCTGGATTTCATGGATCACAGCATCTGTAAATGGTAAGTTCTTCCTGTCTTCCGCCATTGGCTGACGTCCACCGATCACTCTGTCAATCTCGTCTTGAACCTTGACTATGTTAAATGAGCAAGAAAGACCACAGTATGAGAGTTTCTAATGTCATTAATTGACACTTAGCATGGATTTGTGGACATTCAAAATATATTTAGATGCAGCCATACCTTGTATTTCAGGGTATTTGACCATGAGCAGTAGACCCCAGCGTAGCGTAGTGGCAGTAGTGTCGGTACCAGCACCAAACAGGTTGTTCATTGTACAACGCAAATTATTTGCATTGTAAAAAGAGTCTGTCTTGCCAGATTCCTGCAGAAATCATGAAGGTGAAAGCCAAAAGATGTCAGGATATAATTACAAATCTTTTTTCAATTGAAGGTGCAATAGAATGCATTGTTACAATATGTTTATTTGTTCTCTGATATCTACATAGAAGTTATATGGCTTAGGTAAGGACAAAAATTTTACAGAAACCGTTTTATAAGTCCTTTTACAACCCTAGGATTTGTCCCTAGAATGAAATGGTCTGTTATTACGTTACTTGGAAGGTTTGTGAATAATAATGATGAGCTCTGCTCTGATTGGCGGCTCATTTCAGTAGTTCACACAGCAGGAAGGAAACACATGGAGGAAAATATATATGTAATCAGAGACCTCGAGCCACTATTACTATGAAACTGCTGTTTTGAACGCAAGATCACTTTTTACTTTCACTTTTGATATTTGCGAACGAGTGTGCTAAGTTTAGATGCTTGTCAGTGATGGCTCAGGATTGTCGAATCATTCGCCATTATCCTCGCAGTCATCTGTCCTTTTGCTGTTTATGTGGTAAGTAAAATCGTATGTACTGCAATGTAACAGGCTAGTGCTAGCAAGTAGCTAACCATGTGGTTTTAGCGGCTTGCGTTATTTTATGAGAACCCGTTGTTTGTTTTCTGTGCCTTTCTAAGTACAGACACCAACCCATCCCTGCACTTCACATCCCCTGCACAACCAGGAACATAACATTTATTTTCGTGATCTGCCATTTTCGCTATTGTCCTCGCTGTTTGTTTTTTTTTTCAAAATAGCCTACCTGCAGAACGCCTGATGATTCGGCTATGCAAATGTCGGTGGCCTAACTATTAATGATCCAGACTAGAATGTCATAGACAGTGTTATATTAATATTGGCCTCTGTTTTAGTGGTCTTTTGTAAACACCAGATTTATATAAGGAGGAAGCAATGATGTTTGAGTCTCATCAAAGTCCTTTTAAGACAAGTCATGTCACTCGGCGGCCATCTTTGAAACGCTACTCGGGCAGGCAAGTGCAGCTCCTATCTCTTTGAATGGGGAAACATCAAATTCTCCAAAACTGTTCACCAACCTCACGATTAAATTTCATATTTTAAATCTGCAAAGAAATCCAACAAGAACTGCCTCATAAATATGGTTCCTTGTGCTCCAATAGCGTTAAAAAACGCTTATTTTTCTGGCTAAATGAGCCAGTGCGCATGCGCAGTACTGAGCTCACGTCTCAGAGCGCCGATTGTTTCTATAGCAACCGGGACTTCTAACGTCAGCTGCAGTGACGCGCTGACTTTATTAATCAACGATTGGCTCTTTCACTAAGAAGGCGGAGCTTCGCGGCCATGATGACCGTTGCATTTTTCCCCATTCAAAACTACACGAGTGACATGTCTTTGGTTGGTATTCTATAGTCTTTGGTCTCATGCAGATGTACAGAACTGTTATTATTTAACTATGCCACAGTAAATACAGTTTTCCATTCTATGGCACCTTTAAAACTATGGACAGTACCTCGTCTTTTTGTTGTCGTATCAGGAAACAGTCAGCGATTCCTCTGGGGTCCTGAGGATTGAGAGTCTTCCTCAGACCATTAATTATTTCCTCGTTCTGTCTTAACGTTTCTTTGAGGTTGCTCACAATACGTTTCTGATTTGGCACAAAAGGACG
Organism: Garra rufa; assembly: GCF_049309525.1. Lineage (NCBI taxonomy): Eukaryota > Metazoa > Chordata > Actinopteri > Cypriniformes > Cyprinidae > Garra > Garra rufa. Next base: position 20,384,858 of record NC_133361.1, read on the forward strand.
AATCCAAGGAAACATGTTGTAGAGCTGCAAACAAGCAAAACTGCATAATGTACCAATGTACATGTACCTCGATTCCAAAATAATGTGTTAAAAATATCTGTGTACCTGAACTGAAGCTGATCCAGTCATCTTCATGTTTTCATAAGCTCGTTTGACCATGTGATGTAACTTAGTGTTGCTATACTCAAATCTGGTGCTGTAGACAATGGCACAGATGATGTTTGAAACAGCCAAGGCAATGGGCAGAGTTGTTTCAAATGGTTTTCCTGCACGTGGGTGAGCAAGATGTTAATATACAAATCTGTTTCAGTCACAGCATTGCCTTGTCCTTGTGCTTTGCGGTTTTACCGTCAGACTTCTCAAATTCCTCTTTCAAATGTTGCGCTTCTGCAGTGATAATCTCTTCGCTTCTTTTCTTGCCCATTCCGAAGTCTCGCAGGTTTGCGAGGGAAAAGCGTCTCATTTCCTTCCAGTTTTCACCATTGGAAAATGCAATCCCTATAGAGGGATAATTTATCCATTACTTCAAAGTGGACTTTACTTTAAGTGCTGAATTTATATGTGTTTATTAAATGATGAAAGGATCATCTGAAGATCCTTCTTACCATATCCCTGATTAAAATCATGAAATATAGGTGTAATATCTCTGTCTCCAAACTCCTCTGAAAGGTTCACTAGTGCTTGCTTGATGATCTTGTATCCTGACAATATCACCACTTTTCTGGGGCCAAAGTACACAGTGTAAATTGATCCATATTGTTTCGCCAGCTGTAAGACAGAAGAGATAAAGAAAAGCCATGAATATATGTCTCTGTTATCATGAATAACACTTTGTTTTGTCCCAAATCCTAAAATCTCATATCTCAAAATTATTAGAACACTAGTATTTTCACCAGCTAAAAAAAGGTTTTAAGTCAGTTATTTATATCTTTTGCTGTTGTGTCTCAGTAGGAAATATCAGTTTACATGTCCAAACATCAATTTTGCCATTAATTGTAATAATCCAGTGAGATTTTTGTTTGCACAAGGACTGACAACAGCCAGTGCTCCACACAGAGATCTGATCTCATCGTCATCCAATCCGTCTGGAATGACATTAAAATACAAAGCAAACTGAGACAGACTAAATCCAGAAGAACTGTGACAACATCTCCAAAATGCTTCAAGAAACCTACCCTTAAAGCTACAGTACTGTTAAAAGTTTTAGGCACTTGACCATCCTTTGCGTTTAAAGGAACAGTGAGGAAAAAAATGATTTGATCCCCTGCTGATTTTGTATGTTTGCCCACTAACAAAGAAATGATCAGTCTACAATTTTAATGGTAGGTTTATTTGAACGGCAAAAAAGACAGAATAACAACAAAAACACATTTCAGAAAAGTTATCAATTGATTAGCATTTTAATGAGTGAAAAAAGTATTTATTATTAACCCCTTTGTTAAACATGACTTATTATGTTGTGGCAAAACCCTTGTTGGCAATCACAGAGGTCAGACGTTTCAGGACACACATCTCAGGAGGGATTTTGTCCCACTCCTCTTTGCAGATCCTCTCCAAGTCATTACGGTTTTGAGGCTGATGTTTGGCAACTCAAACCTTCAGATCCCTTCACAGATTTTCAATGAGATTAAGGTCTGGAGACTGATTACCCTGCTGAAAAAAACAGCTAAAACCAGCCTAGGCTGGTTGGCTGGTATTGGCTGGTTTAAGCTGGAAGTAGCTGGTTTTAGCTGGTCCAAAAAAGGCCAAAACCCCTCTAAAACCAGCCTGCCGACCAGCTAAAACCAGGCTGGTTGACCAGCTAAAACCAGCCAACCAGCCTAGGCTGGTTTTAGCTGGTTTTTTCACCAGGGTAGGCCACTCCAGGACTTTAATGTGCTTCTTGAGCCACTCCTTTGTTGCCTTGGCTGTGTGTTTTGGGTCATTGTCATGCTGGAATACCCATTCACTTCCTATTTTCAATGCCCTGGCTTGTTTAAAGCCCTGGTCCTGACGGTACATGGCCCCATTCATCATCTCTTTGATGTGGTGGAGCTGTCCTATCCCCTTAGCAGAAAAACACCCCCAAAGCATAATGCTTCCACCTCCATGTTTGATGGTGTTCTTGGGGTCATTGGCAGCATTCCTCCTCCTCCAAACACGGCGAGTTGAGTTGATGCCAAAGAGCTCGATTTTGGTCTCATCTGCAGTGTTGTTTTCGCTGACGATGACGAAATCAATTCGTTGACGCCACTTTTTTTCATGACGATAACGAGACGATGACGAGGTAAAAATGGCTCGTTAATGACTAAAACATGACGAGACATGTGTGAGTTTTCGTTGACGAGACGAGAATAGACGAAAATGTTAGTGGGTGGTCCGTCAGATGTTTAAAATGCATGACATTTCTGCTTATTGTGCATGCCAATTACAACCTAAAAATTATCTGCCGCTATGGCAAGCCGTATTAGCATTAAATACTCTTTGCCATACTAGTATAGCAAGCCGTTTTAGCATTCTATCCATGTTTGGTTACGCCCACCACCTGGTGTGCAGCGCACAACGTGCTCAACACGTCACATTGTTGGCACATTGTTAGACAGACAGACCATGATGGGTGGTCGCAAACGGCGAGAGGACCTATGGGTGTATTTCAAATATGTCTTTTATGTCAAAAACCATTCCTTCATTATTGTAATTATTGGTGAAAATAGTCGATCCGGAAGCTCACATTGTGTTGAACTATAGATCTGCTATTTTCACAACTTATAAGTGACTATACCCTACAGCAAAATACTTACTGACCTACAATAATTTGTTAAAAGACTACTTTTTCCTCTTTTTTTTGACTAAAACTAGACTAAAACCTTTTTGACTTTTCGTCGACTAAAATTGGACTAAAACTATCACATATAGAAGTGACTAAAATTGGACTAAAACTAATAAGCATTTTAGTCCAAAAGACTAAGACTAAGACAAAATCTAAGATGGTTGTCAAAAACAACACTGCTCATCTGACAACAACACTTTCACCCAGATCTCCTCTGAATCATTCAGATGTTCCTTGGCTAACTTTAGACGGGGCTGTACACATGTAGCCCATTCCAGCCTTGTGTAGATCTACAATTTTGTCCCTGACATCCTTGGACAGCTCTTTGGTCTGGGCCATGGTGGAGAGTTTGGAATCTGATTGATTGCTTCTGTGAAGCTCTGACTTTTATACAGGTAATAAACTGAGATTTGGAGCACTCCCTTTAAGAGAATGCTCCTAATCTCAGTTTATTACCTGTAAAAAAGACACCTGAGAGCCAGAAATCTTGCTGTTTGATAGGGGATCAAATACTTATTTCAGTCATTAAAATGCAAATCAATTTATATGTTTTCCTAATTATAGACTGATCTTTTTTTTTTTGTCAAAATCAGCAGGGGATCAAATCATTTTTTTCCTCACTGCCGTCGGTCATTCAACATTTCTATCATAAACAGTTGACTAATATGCTTTACAAAAAAGCTTTAGAAACTATTTGTATGATAATCAAATATAGATTTTTACCTGAACATTTTAAAATGCTTATGTACTGTATAAATACATAATGCATTAAAAAGGTGGTGATCATCATGACTATAATTTAACAGTCTCTATCTATCTAATGCCTAATTTGCCTTTCCTCCCTTGTCACTCCCTTGATATAAACCTACTTCTGTTTGTATATGTGACTCTGGACCACAAAACCAGTCATAGGGGTATTTTTTTTTTTTTTTAAATCGAGAATTATACATAATCTGAAAGCTTCCCATTGGTGTATGGCTTGACAATATTTGGCAGAGATACAACTATTTGAAATTATTTTTGGCATTAAAAAAATATATGTAATTTTAAAAATCTTACGTTTTGTGGTCCAGGGTCACATATAAAGTTAAAACATAATAGATTGGATCATGAAAAATAAAAATCCTCTCATTTAAACATTTTTGCTCACCTCGCAAAGGCTCAAGTAGGTTTTCTTGAGGTCAAGCGTGTGCAGGTTTCCCAGCAGCGGCAGCGGTTTGGGTCCAGGAGGATATTTATGTTCCTTATCCTGAGAGCTGGAGCTGATGGTGAACAGATATATAACCAAACACACTAACAGGGCACCAAATACTGTACCTGTGCTGGGGCCCTGCGAGAGTAAGGCTTCTGTTAAAGACATAGTTGGAGACCTCCACCATGCACATACACAAATCAATCACTCATTTGAATCTGATGGGGGTTGCAGTCTTGCTCTTATGTACTTTGTAGATAAACTTTAGGAGGGGCCATAAGAAAAAACAGGGCAACCTTTTGCACAGAAACAAAGCATATGGGAACAGATCCAAATGAGGAAAAGTCACATCACTGTCACAGGTACAATAATGAAACATTTAGGCTAACCCTAATTATAATTTTAGCACATAAAATATAAATGCAAAAAACACATAACTTTATTTTTGAAACACAAATAAATGGAATTTACTTGTAAACTGTTCATAAACCCATTCCTAATTAAACTGTCCCTGCGAGAATTTACATAAAATTGCTTTGCATAGGAGATTTTGCATAATATGTTGCCTTGCATAATACGTTTGCTAAAAATAATAGTTCATTAAATTCATCAACTTTATTCATAAGTGCTTGTTTTATGGTTTTATATCAAGCAATCTTCCACAGCGCCCTTTGAACACTGACCTGAATTTCTGGGGCAGCTACAAAACAGAACCGTTTCAGGGGAACAACTTGTTCCCTTTTATGGTTTATCACATGATTATACAATCATGTTTATCCAAGTTTAAAAGTTCATAAAGAATAAACAAAGACATCCCTGCTGAAAAAAACCTGAAAGCTGAAAATACTGGTAGCTGATTTGCTTGTGTGTTCATTTTTGCTCGTTTCTTTTTTCTTTCTGCTACATTTCATATACTGTATCTCTGCATATGTAAATAAATACAAACGGATGTAACATAAATCTAATGTGTTACTGTGGTTTGCACTCATGCAACAAGATTTGTCCTGCTGTTAAAAAAAAAAAAAAAAAAAAAAACGGAGCTAATTGGCTGGTCTCTCAGTCCGGTCTGCGGACAAGTTTTAATCAGTCTGTCATTTTTGGTCTATACAGATGACTTCAGTAGTTTTTACATAGGTCAATATGCTAGTGTTCACCTTAAGAGTTTTCCATACATCAGCAGAACTCTAAGCTCATTTACATTTTAGTGACCTTTGAGTCTCATGAAGACACAACTTACTGAACATATGGGTCATTCTGTATCAACTCAACCAGAGGTTCTCGGCTCTACAGTAATGAAAGCCGAAATATTAAATATCATGGATGCATATTTATTGATCCAGTATTTTGTAGAGGGGGTCAAAATTTGAAAATCAAGAGTCAAATTATAGAGGTCTAAAAAGGACTTCAGAAAGATCACATCATCATATTTGTAAAATTTGTTGGCTTTGGCCATTTTGTTGCATTTTGTGCCAATGGTGGTCATTCAAAAATGGAGAAAGGGCACTTTTGAGGTTTTTTCTCCAAAGTTTTCATGCCTGTAACTTAATACGTTTTAAAGATATCTTAATAACCTTTTAGATATTGAGTCTTAATTAACTTTCCTTTTGGCAGCTTTATTTTTAAGGCCCTGTGCGGTTTAGTTCCAGAGATGCTGGAGGTTCAATATGGCACCAGGAGTAAACTGTGAACATTTGCAGTGGTCAAAAACTAAATGTGGGTCACTTTGCACACAGATGATATTTATTTTTTTATTATAGAGGAATGTCTGAAGAACAGATAATGTTGAAATTAGTATGTATCTTATTTGCTCCTGCCAAAAAAACTGCATTGAACATATCTGTTTGAGTGCCATAAATATTCTTTTACCAAAATTCGCTTGTCTGTAACTGAAGAAGCATTAAAGATATCTCAATATGATGCTAGATATGGGGACCTCAATGCAGCTCCATATTCAGATTGTTGAATATTAATTGTTTTCAGTGGTCGAAAAACCAAATGTTGGTCACTTTATATACAGCTTTGTATACTGAAGTTTCTGAAATTTGGTTAATTTGACACGGAATGACCCATATGCAATTTTCCTTTGCTAATGGCCCCAAGACTCTGACACATTTTCATAATAGCTTCTTTTTTTTTTCACTTGCATTTTTCAATATGTAATATAAATCATATATCATTCTTTTTTTGTTGATGTTGTTTTTTGTTTTTGTTTTTTTCATTTTGCAGAGCGACTTAATCCCTGTTTAGTATTAACAACATTTCATTCAAATGGTCCACTTACGTTTTTTATATTTGGCCACTTATTTATTATAGAAATACTACAGCCACTGTCATTTCTTTAACAAGAACATGTTGATATTCAAAGCATGCCAACTCAGAGCAAGGGCTTAAACATTTATTTTGAAGTTGCAATGAACAGTTAGCTAATTTAGAGAGACAATGTATTCTCCTGTGTTGTTTATAAATTATTTACCTTGCAAATCTGATAAAATGATGTCAAATAGTGTAAACTGGTATTTATCATTATTCTACTGAATCATTTCTGCTACCGTCTATTTGTGATCCCATGGCTGATATTCAGTGCAATCTAAGGAAATATAATTTAAAATAAAAAGCCTGAGAACAGATTTTGTTTGAGATCAACAGCGGAGATGATGAAACCCAATGACGTCTGCTTTCTAAAGGTCTGATTTCAGTTCAATTGATTGGTTAATAAATGATTAAGCTGTTGCTGATATTTTTTGAGTTTGTTTTGCAGAAGTTTTCAGTCACAATGGAAAGGTGAGTGATCTGCTGGTGTCTCTGGTTTTTCTGCTTCTGAAACCAAAGCCACTGCAATTCTGACTCCTGAATGTTCTTCCAGTGTCCAGACCTCACAGCCAGATCCACAGACACCTTCTGGAGCTTTGATTCATGTGCCACGTTACTTGGGCAACCATTTGTGATCACATCATGGATACTTTAAACAGCTCCAATAAGGCTTTTACCTGCCAACTTTGACTAGGCATGTTGCATATCAATTGTTCTAGGAACCTCAAAGCATTTTTTAATTTTTGTGCATTTTGTGTTACTCCATGTATTAGCGTAGGGTCATTAGCGTAGTAGTAAGGCCAAACATGAACTCAACTCAAGCCTATGGGGTCGGGTGTACTATTCATGTTTAAATTGGACAACTACTGCATATACCTGTGGAATCATTCACAAGCCGTTGGCCCGAATTTAATGACCTTCATGGCTGGCAGGCAACAGAGAGACCGACATGTTGCAGTTTTTGTTTAAATAGTAGGTTAATGTTAACTTAATCTAGCACTTTTTTATTTTGTGTTTAACGTTTCCAGTAACTGATTATGTGTAGGACACATCACAGTTTGTTTTTGCTTAGTAAGAGTTTAAGCATGCATTAATTCTTGCAAGTCCATATAGACCTACCTTATATGTGACCCTGGACCACAAAACCAGTCATAAGGTAAAATTTTACAAAACTGAGATGTATACAACATATGAAAGCTCAATAAATAAGCTTTCTACTGATGCATGGTTTGTTAGGATAGGACCATATTTGGCCGAGATACATCTATTTGAAAATCTGGAATCTGAGGGTGCAAAAAAAATCAAAATACTGAGAAAATCACCTTTAAAGTTGTCCAAATTAAGTTCTTAACAATGCATATTACTAATCAAAAATTACATTTTGATATATTTATAGTAGGAATTTTACAAAAAATCTTAATGGAACATGATCTTTACTTAATTTCCTAATGATTTTTGGCATAAAAGAAAAATCAATCATTTTGACCCATTCAATGTATTTTTGGCTATTGCTACAAATATACCCCAGCGACTTAAGACTGGTTTTGTGGTCCAGGGTCACAAATACCATACCATTTTTCTGATTTATGACACACTTCTGTCTCTCAGTCTCCCTCTGCTAGTGCTATTTGAAAGGTACAATGCAAAATAAATTCCCCCTTTGTATTTGCTTGTGTGGCAAGTGTAATGTTGTCACACTAGATTACTGAAATTACTATTAACTAATGTACGGGGCTTTTATTTTGAAATTTGCATTAGAAGAAATTGCATGAGTGATGTATGTGAGCGTAATATTTTAAGTGTCATTTTCATTTCTTTATATAGGTGTATTTGTATTTCTGAATTATTGTTTTTGTTTTCCCTTTTTATGAATTTGTTAATCTATCTAAAATGTTCACGCAAGTTATATAATGTGCAAGAGCGAGGGTAGAGCTGATGTAATTTCCGGGCGCCCCCTTTCGCGGAATGGCGGTAAGAGGTAGGCTATGTTTTATCAGCTCTTCGAGAAGTGTTTAAATATTGTTAATTACTCATCGTTTATGGAATTTCTGTGTGAAACGTATTTCGCTCTTTATTTTGAGACTAGGAATCCAAGTTATGAATGTTGTAACAGTATGTTTATTCGGAGTATGATTTCGGGTATTGGCCGCCATTACATGTGTGGAATGCTGCTTAGTTTTGTTATTTAAAGATGCATTCTCCGGTAAAACAGAGTTTGAAAGTTTCATCTGTGCTAGTTATACATTTATGATTGACTCAAGTTATATCGTGTTACGTTTAATGATCCATGAGAGGTTTGAATGTATTTCCTGTTAAATGAATATACATTGAAAAAGTATGTAATGATTGACAAGCACGGTTAGACCAGAGATTCTCCCTTTTCTGTCTGATGGTTTGTTATAATGCATAAACTGAACTGAAGACAAAAGTAAATCGCATGATAACTGCATCCAAGGTTATTATTTGCTTTTTTAAATTTGTTTTATTTTAATATAGTTTTCAAATTTGCAACAAAGTTTAGTTTTTATTATAACAATCTTGTTAGTTCCGTTGTTATTTTGTGAAGAATGTGAACTATACAGTTTTTATATAGTTTAGTTTCAGATTTAGTTTTTAGAGACCAAATAAAGATCACGATTTCCCTGCAGCTCTTAACTCAGCAAAATAATGTATATTTAAAAATGTTTTGAATATACTATATATATTCAATAACAAATACATTTTTTAACAGCTGTTAGTGGCGAAACAATGCAATCGACGTTCTTTGAAGCGCCAGTTACTTTCAGAAGATGACATTCTCTATTTTGATCTCTACCATAGACATCAATGTTTATATCCAAACTATGACCTTTAATCCCAGTATTGCTGTGATAATATGCCTGGGCATTTTAAAAGACTGTTTGTGAAGCTGTTTCCTAAACATGGTGACTGCTCTCTTTGTGTAAGTGCCAGTGTAAAGACAGATTTGAATGTTCCATAAGACTTCTTCAAAGGTTAGGTAGGGCCTAGACATGAGGAATCGTTGTTATTTAAGAAATGAGATCGCGTGGGTGTTTCAATCTCGATCTTTTAACGATTAATAAGCTCTAATCTAATCTAATTGGTTTGATTGCTTGTGTTACATTTAAAAATAATAATAGTAATTTTGCCTGATGCAGTAGCCTAGATTTCTTGTTGGTGCGGTTCAGGACTTTATTATTTTTCCGCCATGTTGGTGAAGGATTACAAATTTAAGAATCTGTTTATGATATGCTGAACCTAGACTCTTACATAGCATCACAGGAAAACCTAAAGTGAAGTACATTGAATTTAGCTTCTAGAGGTACAGATGATGACATTCGAAGAAGATCAAATCGGGCAGCCCCGGTGTATGAGACATTAACCTTTTTGTTCTCAAGGTACAGCTATTCCTTTGTTTCTATGATAATGTGAAGGTATGGGCAATGCTGTAAGCACATATGCCCTTGAATGTGAAGGTTTGGGCAATACTGTCAGACTGATTGAATTAGCACATATGCCTTTGTCTCTATGATAATGTGAAGGTATGGGCAATACTGTAGCACATATGCCCTTGAATGTGAAGGTATGGGCAATATTGTCAGACTGATTGGATTAGCACCTATGCCTTTGAATGACACTGTTATGATAATGAGATCAGGGCTGAGACTCCGGTAACGGGCTGATTCCTGTACTGTATTTGCATGCTTTGTTTAGATTGACTCCACCTATATGTATCCCTCCCCCTTGGAAATGTATATAAACTATGAAGATCTGCAGCGACGAGCAGCTAGAATCTCAATAAAGAGAAACTTCTGCTTCAAGATATCCAAACGTCTCCAAACGTCCTCTAAGAAAAAGTTCACAACAGTTTGGTGAAAACGTAATGATTACGAAAATTATTTTGGATAATTATTATATTTCCATTAATTTTTCAATAAAAGTTTTAGTTTTGTTTCGTTTTAGTTTTTCATTTTGACGTTTTTATTTCAGTTTACGAAAATGTTTTCTGATCAATTGTTTTCGTCTTAGTTTTAGTTTTCGTTTATGAAAATAACCTTGACTGCATCATTGTGTGAAGTCGCTTATCAATGCTCACAAGGCAGAAGCAAATCCACTACACTTGTTTTGTATCTTAAGTATTAAGTTGTAAATTATAGCTATTGTTTAAATAGTTGCAATGCAACCCTTCCAGCTTGTTAGACAGGTTCCCCTTGCCTAGAATTAAAACCAGATGCCGGATCCCGTCAGACAATATCAGTTTGTCTGGTAGCAGAGCAACTAGTCAGCAGAGCTGTCGATACCTAAACCCTGTCAACAGCATGTCTTGTCTGGTAACCAAAAATACCCAAAACAAGTGTTTAAAAGTCAGCCAAGAAGTTGGCAGAGAAACACCAGTGAAGAGCAGAAGCAGGAGACAAAGAGATGATGGTAAAAAATTGAGCTTTATTGAGTTTATTGTACAATCTTAGTGGTGTATGTCTCAATGCACAAATTCATACCAAACTGATTCACAACAACATCCCAACTTGAGTTTCCATAAACATTCCCTCTTATTTCTTATTTATACAGACAAAACAATTCATGAAACCCCATAATCATGAGACTGAATAATAATGGAAATTTCTAAGCAAGAAAAATAAAAATCAAATATAGAAGCGTTATAAAAATGTTACATATATGATATATGATGAATATATGATAAATTGTTATAAATAAATAAATGAAGAATAAATTAATATTTAAAAAAAAAAAGTAAAACACAACACAAACGTCTGGTTGCTCTCTTGAAGCAAAAACACAGTTTGCATTTCAGGATCCTCAGACTTTTCAAGCTGTGTTCAATAAATATCTTTCGAATGTGTAAATGTAATCAGACCCAAAAGTAGTTTATTCATATTGCACTTTTAATATTACTGGTATTTCGGTTTCATATAAGAGAGTAGGCTCAGCATTTGGCATTTTCAATATCAATCATCTTTATAACCATCACTATTACAGGCACTTCAACAATTCAACAATAAAATCTTGAAAAAAATTATAGTTGCTAGCACACTCAAAACTAAAGAGATTGTCAGCGCCGTGTTCGAATCTTGACTTGAGGACCTTTCCAGATCCTGCCCCCTATCTCTCTCGCACTTCGCTTCCTGTAAATTCTGATCTGTCCTATCAAAATAAAGGCAAAAGTGTCAAAAATAAATCTTGACAAAAAATAAATAAATAAATAAATAAAGAGATTTAATTTGAAAAAGTGTAATGTGTTTCTAATATAAAGCTAACCATTAAGAAAATAAGTTGTCAATTTTACAAAATGCGATTGAAGATCGAACAGATTAAAGGTATTTGTGTCATTAGAAGCGTTTCACAGCACACAGTTTGTGTGGGGTTGGGTTCAGGGTGAAGCCAATGACTGGAGAGAGATCCAGATCATCTTCAGACACTCCTGGAGGAGGAGTAAATTGGAAATGCTGAAGAAGGAAGGTGAAGAACAGGAAGAGCTCCATCCTGGCCAAACTCTCTCCGAGACAAGCCCTGCGTCCTGAGAACAATGATAAGCAGAAGATCAACGAAAAGAACCTGCGATTGTACAATAATGAATTTGAATGCACCGCACCTGCAGAGAAAGGCATGAAGGCGTCCTTTTTGACAAACTGGCTCTGCTCATTTAGGAAGTGTCTTGGGTTGAAGCTGTCAGGAGTTTCCCACTCATTTTCATCCCTCAATACAGACACCAGTAGTGGCCACACACTGGTACCCTGCACAAATCAACACAAGAAAAGATCAATGATACATGATGCAAACACATAATTGAGAACAATGCATGCTCTTAGTGGAGCCAGACCTTCTTGATGAGGTATCCATTCAGGTGAACATCACAGGTGGTCTGATGGGGGATGCTTATGGGCGCTACGCTTGCAAATCTCTGGATTTCATGAATCACGGCATCTGTATATGGTAAGTTTATCCTGTCTTTCACCAAAGGCTGACGTTTACCGATCATTTTGTCAATCTCATCTTGAACCGCAGCTTTTGTGAATGAGAAGAACATTGATTAGATTACCAGAGCTACTTTAGGATGAATAAGTACTTTGTGGGCAAATGCCATTTGCGGTTGTACCTTGTATTTCAGGGTATTTGGCCATGAGCAGAAGACCCCAGCGCACTGTTGTAGCCGTAGTGTCAGTGCCAGCGGCAAACAGGTTATTAATTGTGCAATGGAGATTCTTCGAATGAAACGGAGTCGCCGATTTACTTGATCTCTGCACACATTAGGATGAAGAAAAAAACTGACATGTCAAAACACTGCAAATTAGATGGATTATAAACTTTAAAACTTCAAATGTACCTCCTCATCCTTTTGCTGTTGTATGAGGAAGGAGTCAGCGAATCCTCGTGGGCTCTGCGGATTCAGAGTCTCCTGAAGACTGGTTACAAATTCCTCACTTCGTTTACAGGCATCTCTGACGTTGCTCATGATACGTTTCTGATTCTTGACAAAACGACGAAGCCAAGGAAATGTGTTGTAGAGCTACAAACAAGTATAATGATAGTTTATCAATATACACTCTAAGGGTAAAAGCCTCTTTTAAATTTATTTGCATGGTCCCACTTTACATTAGGTGGCCTTAACTACTATGTACTTACATTTGAATTAATCATTTGGTACAATGTACTTATTGTGTACGTACATATTTTTACATTGTATTTATATTTTTAAAAAAACCTGTATGTAAGGTCAATTGTAAATCATTTCTGTAGTTACCACTGTTGAACTAACCCTTACACCCTAACCCAACCTAAAACCTACCCATACCACCAAACCTGTCCCTAACCTTACCCACATCTCACCTTAATAGAAGCAAAAGTGATTTGCAATGCAATGCGACTACATTAAGTACATTGTACTTATTTTTTAATGTAAGTACATAATAGTTAAGGACACCTAATATAAAGTGTGACCCCTTCAATGCAGCAAAATGTTTTTACATTATGGTGAATGGAGTGTTGTTTAATGTGAAAAACAAAGTAATTGAAAGTAGTTGAAATTAAGACAGCAACATGTGTATGAATACTTTTGCAAGACACTGTATATATACAAAAATGTATACAGTACATATTTTATTAAACACAACCTATAAATAAGTGATAGAAATGGAAATTGGAATCATTATTAATATCTTAACACATGCTTGGTTTATGAATTAATTGTGGATTGCATACTCAATTGTCTCCTTACTTGAATGGAGGCAGAACCAATCATAGTGACAGTCTGGTTAGCTTTTCTGACCATGTGATGTAACTTGGTGTTACTGTACTCAAATCTGTAACCGTAGACTATTGTCGCAATGATGTTTGAAACCGCAAGGTTCACAGCCTGAGTTGTGTCAAATGGTTTTCCTGCAGCGAGGAGAGAAAAACTTGAATTATGGATCAAGCTTCAAAGACAAATGTAGTGTTTGTTGATTGCTTAAATTAAATTGCTTTATTCATTCAACCACAATACTGTCTACCTTCAAACTTCTCAAGTTCCTCATTTAAATATTGCATTTCTTCAATGATAATCTCTTCGCTTCTTTTTCTGCCCATCCCAAAGTCTCGGAGGTTTGCGAGAGCAAAGCGTCTCATTTCCCTCCAGTTTTCACCATTGGAAAACACAATCCCTAAAGAGGTATAATTCTTTCATTAGTGGTAACCAAAGTGAAGAATGCTCCGCTTTCAAATACCTTTTTACTAAGTCCGAATGCATGGCATTAGCACAGCAAAATAACAGAAATGTATCTGCATACTTATCAGTGTAATGATCATTCAGACATATAGAATTCTTACCAAATCCATCATTGAAATCATGAAATATAGGTGTAATGTCTCTGTCTCCAAACTCCTCTGAAAGGTTCACTAACGCCTGCTTCACAGCCTTGTATCCTGTCAATACAACCACTTTTTTGGGGCCAAAGTGAACCGTGAAAACAGACCCATATTGTTTAGAGAGCTGTAAGATAAAAGATTTAAAAAAAAGCAAGAAGTCTTTTGAAATATTTGTACATTACATTTACATTTAGTAATATGTGATGTAAACATGTGATTACTGTGCTGGAACAGCTCTAAATGTACAATGTGGCATTAAACGAAATAAAAAAATATTTAACGATACATTGAATAAGACATCTATTTGCTAAACTAATTAATCTAATAGTCAAATATGGTTCATAGTCTTCTAGTTTGTTTCTCTACAGACTATTTTTAATATTTTTTTAAATGCAAAGAAGTACATTGGTAGTCGGTATTGGCAAGTACTAAAAAATAAATATTGATAAATAAATATCGATATTGTACATGTTCTGGAGAACAAAACCAGTCATTAGGGTCAATTTTCTGAAATTGAGATGTATACATCATCTGAAAGCTGAAAATAAATAAGCTTTCCATTATTCTATTGGTTTGTTAGGATAGGACAATATTTGGCTAACTATTTGAAAATCTGTAATCTGAGGGTGAAAAAAAATAAATTGAGAAAATTGCCTTTAAAGCTGTCCAAATGAGGTTTTTTAACCAATGCATAGTACTAATCAAAAATTAAGTTTTGATGTTTACGGTAGGACATTTACAAAATATCTTAATGAAACATGATCTTTACTTAATGATTTTTGGCATTTTAAAAAAAATATATATATCATTTTGACCCTTGCAATGTATTGTTGGCTATTGCTACAAATATACCAGTGCTACTTTTGACTGGTTTTGTGGTCCAGGGTCACATTTATTTCTAAACATACATTTACAGTTTAAATAGCGTGCTTATGTTGTACGGAGTATAATTTAAATAAACTGTTCAACTCTTACACATACTGTTTTTGCAATGTCTCTTGAAACGTTATTCAAATGAAGAGTTTATTGATGCAAAAGTCGAAGTTAGAGTGTGAATTGGTCCCCAAACTAAAGTGTGACCAAAGTATTTTACACAATGTAAATGTGAAAGATGTACAGAAGAAATACAAAAGAATACTGATAGAGATAAACTGTACTGTACATCTCAAAAAGGACAAAAGGGTGAACGTTTCACATTTCACTCATGATTCACTATTCTGCTACATTATGTTAGACATCTAAAACACTCTGCACTTATTTTTCTGCACTTTGCTGTCTCTAGTCACATTAAAGATTTCATTTTGACCATCTTAAAGTTTTACTCGCTCACCTCCCAAAGGCTCATGTAGGTTTTCTTGAGGTCGAGCATGTGCAGGTTTCCCAGCAGTGGCAGCGGTTTGGGTCCTGGAGGATATATTTTTCCCTCAACCTGAGAGCTGGAGCCGATGGAGAATAGAAAAATACCCAAAATCAACAGCAGAGCAGCAAATAAAGCACCTGTGATGGACACATGCATTAGAAGCGTTTCTGCTAAAGCCATAGTTACAGAAATCTATACAACATAAAGTATCCTTCAGCTTCCTTCAGTAATTTAGGTTTGCCGCGGATTGTACTTAAGTACTTGTGTCTTTTTCTTAAATACTTTGGAAGTAGCAGGAGGGGTCAAGAGGTAAAACAGAATGTCTTTCAGGCTTACCTTTCAAAATTAGGAAAACGTCATCATGCTTGTTACTGGTTAGCTTGTACAGAACATTTAGTGCTTTTGTGTACAATTAGTTATTGCACATTGTCTTTACCTGCACCATGCAACTTAAGTATTACTTCATCTTTAGCAATCTATGCTTTCGTAATTGTGGTTTCATTAGATTAAAGTTCTTTGTTTTAAAGTTTCCCATAACCATTAACCAAAAAAATTGCTCGGCATGATAACTAGCCAATGTGGCAATGGCACTGCAGCGCAGCACAGTCCACTGCTGAGATCTTGAGAGATTTAATGCTTTCTTTTATCTTCATATGATTTTATCCTTGGCTGTAGTTGTGTTTTTGCATGTGTCTTCTTTCTGTTCTTATCATTTCTCTTTCATTCAGTGATTCTGCTTGTTGACAACACCTGTTCATAATTAATGTCACTTTGTGTCTTGATTTTAATTTTTGGTTATTCACAGTTTCAGGTTTTAATATTGTTTTACACTAGACTTGTTAATTGACAGTCAAAAAATACAGGAAATACCTCTAAAATAAAAAGTGACTATAATTGTGGGGGTTTTTAAGTCATTAAATTACTGTATTACAAACACAGTATGCAACTGGGCCGTTTTTGGTTATAACATAGTAGTTCATACTGATGACGCTGATGGTAATGAAATTACAAGTATGTAACGTCCTGTAGTAAGTCATGAATTGGCCAAAAGTACCAATAAGTTACTTAAGCGGTACACTGTGTGTTAGCTGGGGTTACGTGTTGGGAAATGTGAGTTTGGACAGTGGTTGTCGAAATTTCTGTATCTTTGGGCGGTCACTCTGGCAGCCCCCTATAAATGCATGGAGGGCCAACAGTATCAAAAGGAGTAGCTCACATTTACTGTAATAACATTCACATTCCTGCCCAGCTGCAAAAAAACAGGCCTGTTCTTTGTTGGGAAAAAGGATAAGGGTCCCTGGCCATGCATTGATTACCGTAAACTTAATGAAATAACTGTAAAGTTCCACTACGCTCTGCCTCTGGTTCCATCAGCCCTAGAACAACTCAGAACGGTCGAACACTTCACCCAAACTCGACCTGCGTACAACCTAATCTGCATTCATAAGGGGAATGAATAGAAAACTGCTTTTTCAACTAACACTGGGCTCTATGAGTATTTGGTCTTTCTTTTCAGGCTGGTCAATAGTCCATCTGTCTTCCAGACGTTTATCAACGAAGTCTTCTGAGACATTTTGACCGGGGGATTATTGTTTAAGTAGATGATCTACTCAATCTTCACTTTGGCCCCCATTTTTCACCATCCTGACCCAAACCTCCCATTTGTAATGGAGATAGATGCCTCCAATTCAGGCATCGGGGCAATTCTCTCACAGTGTCACGGCACACCACCCAAAGTCTTTCCCTGTACGTACTATTGATGCCCTGCCCTACAAGTTCGATGCTTAACTATTAGGCCACGACTATCTGCATACTGCCAAGAGACTAAACCCCAGAAAGGCAAGATGGGCTCTCTTCATGAACTTGTGTCTTTTGGGTTACAAGTCCAACTCTTTAACCATTAGGCCACAACTATCAGCATACTGCCAAGAGACTGAATCCCAGACATGCGAGATGGGCCCTTTTCTCGAACCTGTGACCTTTGGCTTACAAGTCTTACTCTCTAACCATTAGGCCACGATATCTGCAGACTGCCAAGAGATTGCACCCCAGGCAGGCGAGATAGGTTCACTTCACAGTTACATATCATCCAGGCTCCAAGAACACTAAAGATGAGGCTCTCTCCCAACAGTTTGAGAACTCACAACATCCCAGTCAGATGAGCCAATTATACCCTCCACCAAGTTAGTTGCCCTTGTTCAGTGGCAATCCAGAATACTGAGGCTTAAGCATGCAATCCACCACTTCCTGATTGCCCTCTAATCCTTACTTATGCCCCAGCAGCATTTTGCAAGAGGGTTCTGCAGTTGGTATATGCCTCTCTTAGTTCTGGTCATCCAGGTATCACAGCAACTCTCCAATTCACTTGGGGTTCCATCACCAGAGTATTAACATTCCTCTCTGGACTTCATTTCTTAAAAGCCTTCTCGTAGATTATTCTAGTCTGCCTTCACCCTGTGCCTCTGCCTGTTGCCAGCTGTCGTCCCTTGCCTGTTTACACTACCTTTGTTTACGCACATGGTTCCCAACTCAGCTGACTCACTGTTACAAAAGCTCTCTAACTCTTTACTTTTTTCAATCTAATGACTATTAGTAGTTTAAATGTGGCTGTTAAGGTATAAATAATTGAGGACAGTGTTGTCATTACTTTTTTCAGGGCTGGTGCCAATGAAAATACTATTACAATCTATATAAAGTGAGGTGAACCTGACATCAGGTAATTAAAAAATCATGCATCTGGTAGCGGGATCCATTATTGTGTCTCCACAATCATTTGTCAGTGTAAAAATAAATGACCCAATAAAAATAAGTGACTCATTACAACATGACTAACTCCTCCCTCCATGATTCAGCAAAAAATGCGGAGGGAATTTTATTTTTTTATTTTTTTATTTTTTTATTTTTTTATTTTTTTATTTTTTTATTTTTTTTCTCCCTTAAAGCACTTGTTCACATTTGCTATGGCTTTAGTGGAGACACTTCTCATGCATGTGTCCACCACAGGAGCTTTATTCGCTGCTGTGCTGTTGTTTTTGGTTGTTTATCTCTTTGCAATCACCTCCAACTCTCCAAAAGATCCTCCAGGACCAAAACCACTGCCTCTCCTGGGGAACCTGCACCTACTAGACCTAAGACAACCTCATGTAAACCTCTGCCAAGTGAGTTTTGCTTTTCTGCTTTGACTTCAATAGTTCAGTCATTCTGTGGTATTTTCAAATTGAGTGTTCAGGATCTAAAAGCTTGTTTTGAAAATGAAATTTTTATTTACAGTGGTTCGATTAGATTGAACAGCTATTTTAATGTTGTTTTTCCAAACAAAAACATGCTATATGGGACTGATTAACTGGTCTGGTATGAGTTAACTAGTATTAAATGGCCAGTTAATAAATGTCAAAGTCAAGACCACATTTTTTTTAAAACAACAGGGTCAGCAAATGTTGGGTGATAAAAGCATGACTTTTTTCATTAGTTTCTCTGTTAAACGTGCATTTGCAAAGGGCACAAATTTATGCAATGCAAGTAAATTACCATAAAAGTAACATAATCATAGCAAAGAGAATCACAGCATAATTATATAAAATAATTATGAAAAACATTTCTCTCTGACAGCTGTCAAAACAATATGGCCCTGTTTTCACGGTGCACTTTGGCCCCAAAAAAGTGGTAGTTTTGTCAGGATACAAGACTGTTAAGCAAGCGCTATTGACTCTTTCAGAAGAGATTGGAGACAGAGATATTACACCCATATTCCATGATTTCAACAAGGGATATGGTAGGAAATGATTTACTTTAGATAATCATCCTGTATTGTGATATATAATAAATAATAATGGTGTTTTTTTTTTATTAAAAGTAGCATGGAATTACCACTGACTTACTGCATGTTGTTCTTGTTTATTCCTCTGTAGGGATTATTTTCTCAAATGAGTGAAAACTGGAGGGAAATGAGACGCTTTGCTCTCTCTAACCTACGAGATTTTGGAATGGGCGAAAGAGGAAGTGAACACAAAATCATTAAAGAAATACAATATTTAAAAGAAAGACTTGAGAAGTTTGAAGGTAAGACTGTAAAGCACAAGGACAAGATGTTAATAGAACTAAAAATGATATGAGTATTAACATCAGACTCTTGCAGGAAAACCATTTGAAACAACTCTGCCATGGCTGTTTCAAACATCATCTGTGCAATTGTCTACGGCAGCAGATTTGAGTACAGCAACCCTCAGTTACATGAAATGATCCAAAAAGGGCAAAAAGTCATGCAAATGGCTGGTTCAGTTTCAGTTCAGGTGCACAGACATTTATGAATATGCCCACAGATTCTTTATTTGTGCACTGAGAGCTTAATTTGTTTGTTATTCTTGGGAACATTAGATTTGAGTATTTTGAGCCAAACTGAAATACAGTTCAGTGGTACATTATCATCTGTGATTCCTATTGTTTGTAGCTCTACAACATGTATCCTTGGCTTCGCCCTTTTGTGATGAATCAAAAACGTATCGTCAACAGCCTCAGAGCTAATTTTGGAAAAAGAGACGAACACATAAAAGGTCTGAGAAAGACCTTGAACCCTCAGGATCCCAGAGGATTTGTCGATTCTTTCCTTATAAGACAGGAGAAAGCTGAGGTACTGTCCACTTTGAAATAGCAAAGCACACAAAGTAGCATCCTTTCCTGTCAGTTGTATGAAAATGACATTCTAGAATTAAAGTCATTCAGAAAAGCTAGAGAAAGGACACCAATTATGTAATGTAAAATGTTTGTGTGCCAGAAAAATTTAGTTTTTTAGTTACTAATGTCCTCAAGTGCTTTTCAAAAAACTCAAATAAATAATGCTTATTTTATATGTATTATTCTTTCATCTGGTACATTATAGTATCTCTGACACATTTTACCTGAGAACCGATTATGTCCGTATTTTTGTAGGCTGTTAAAAATTACAACTAGAGATGACGATGAATCATTCGTGAAATAATCATTTGCGTCATCTTGCTTTTTTTTTTCCAGTGAAACACACTGAATCGATATGAGATTTAGTTAGATTTGTTCAATAAGAATCATTTAAAAAGTTTTCAATATCAATTTTCCAGTCATATGGAGCCCCTAAAGGGACATAATGGTGGAAAAAGTTCAGGGTGGGAGGAAATTTTATTTAATTTTTCAAAACTTTTGCATTCCCTTGCAAAGATATTTGCTATCTCTCGCAAAACATTTTGAGTTCAGACAAACTCTTCTTGTTTACTTGGGCACAACCTAACACTTTTTGAATTTTGCGGTTTATGTAAATCCACTTGGGGTTCAGAGTACAATTTTCATCCACATTATTTTCGCACTTGTCTAGTACAAATATATCGCTTTGTTTCATATTTACAGTGTATATGTTTTTCGTTATTTAACTGAAAAGAAAGGAAGTGAAACGTGACAACATGCCCCGTAGGTGGGGTGCATTGAAACATCTGAGGGGCAAGTTGTAACACGACCATATGACAGCTTCAAATGTTATCTGATCGAACGAAAAACATATGCACAACAAACAAAAAAATTTTTTCAGTAAAATACATGTGTTAACTTTTTCAAATGAAGTAATGACGTTTTAAAAAAAAATAAAAATTATCTAATTTTGGAGTTTCCCCTCCCTCCACACACAGCTCTCATAGACGACCCACATAAACGAGCCAAAATGCTTTACATTTCTTAAAATAACATCTGAACATTAACCATTGATTGTCAGCCTTTATTCACCTGTTTCTTGTGGTTTCTTATCAAAATCCTTAGAAGTAAATAATGTAAATTACATCGCTAATGTCATAGAATAGCATATAGTTTAATAACAGCGGGGCATATTGTCACACAGTGTTACAACGTTCCCCATCTGCGCCACTGGAATATAATACAGGTTAGTGTCTTCTGCTGGTTTGCCAAGAAATAATAAAACTGATAAACTGATAAATAACAAATTGGAGATTTAAAATATTAGCAGTTTTGTCTAATTTTAAATGAATACTAAAAACTGAAATGAAAAGTTGACTTCAGCCAGAAATGTACTTTTACTATGGTAAAATAAATATTCAGCGATATCTTCAAAATGCTTTTGAATTTTGGCGCTTTTTTTTTCTGCAAAGTGTTGATATGGTAACTAGTAAATACTAGTAAATTTGGTTATGCTAGCGTGTGTAGAAATATTTAAACCACGTGTGTTACAATTAACCCCGTGTTAGGTTGTGCCCGCTCACCCCTACAGCTCTGTAGGTTCACAGAGTTCATAGAGTTTTATTTTGAACCTAGTCTTTCCCCCATACCTTATCTACCTTAAATAGATAACATAGGAATCATTACCCGTGTTCTATAATTCATTCTCTATTTATACCTATCTCTTTATTTATACACCTGTATATAGAGTAAATAGAGTAATGCACAAATCTGTAAATAAAACAGGCACACTAAGTGATTTATAATGTCCCAAATAAGCACTGACTGTATTTTTTATACTTAAGTCCAAGTTCAAATTAAACTCTAATACCTGCTCCAAGAGAGAACACAAAAAATGTGAAAAAAAAAAATTTCCTCCCACCCCATTTTTTTTTTTTTTTTTCACCACAATGTCCCTTTAGGGACTCCAAACATTCACGATAGATCAACTGTAATTTATAGGCATGATAATAAAAGCAATTTTTCCCCATGGAAATCATGTGAGGGCCGTTCACACCAAACGTGTTTTTAGTTTTTCCGCCTGTGCTGTTTTTTTTTTGCTAAGTAAACTTGCACTAATGTGGGTGTCTTTAATAGTGTCTGATTTTAGCGTTGCCTTCATCTCTTTCTAGTTTACTATCATCACTAACATCTTGCATATTGTCTCTAAAAGGCTTTAATATGAAAATATTTCTCACTGCTATAGAGCAATTGTTTTTTCCATATCTCACTTTTTTTGTCTTGGATGTTGTCGTTGTCATTTTTGCAGAAATCTGGCGAAACAAAGACTCTGTTCCATACAAAGAATCTAATTAATTCAGTTGTCAACCTTTTTTCTGCTGGTACGGATACTATGACAACCACAATAACCTGGACCCTCCTTCTAATGGCCAAATACTCTGAAATACAAGGTACAGCAACATTTGGCAATGTTAATGCAAGCATATGAGCAGATACACCTCATGTTAAAGAATAAGCATTAATGTTAAACTTCTAGTCGAAGGATGACACTTAATTACATTTTCTTAAAAAAAAAATAGCATTCTATTTTAGGCCTTATTATATTGTGAATAAAATCATAAATGAAGGGGCTAAAGGTACTCTGCATGTACTTTTATATAAAAAGAAAAAAATTGTGATGCATTGTAAATTTTTACCAAAAGCCAAGGTTCAGGAGGAGATTGGCCAAGTGATCGGTGGACGTCAGCCAGTGGCAGAAGACAGGAAGAACTTACCATATACAGATGCTGTGATCCATGAAGCACAAAGGATGGCCAACATATTTCCCACAAATCTCCCCCATAAGATCACTTGTGACATTCACTTCAATGGGTACTTCATCAAGAAGGTCTGGCTAAAATCAGAAAATAAATGAGTGATTGATTTATAGTCATTCCTCTTATGCAGCACCACTTAAATGAATTGTTTCTTTAAAAGAACAGGCCAGGTGTGTTTCTTCCTGTATTTAATGAGGACATGGCAATGTACTGCATTTCAACATTTATCAATACTTAATGATGTTGTGATGTTTTGTGCAGGGTACCACTGTTGTAACTTTATTAACAACCGTACTGAGGGATGAAAATGAGTGGGAAACCCCTAACAGCTTCAACCCAGGACACTTCCTAAATAAGCAGGGCCAGTTTGTCAAAAAGGATGCCTTCATGCCCTTCTCTGCAGGTGTGGTGGACTTTGGATTTACTACTTACTAAATTATTCCCTCAGAGGTGCTTTTTGTTATTTTTCTCTTCTTTTCCAGGCCGCAGGTCTTGTCTTGGAGAGAGTTTGGCCAGAATGGAGCTCTTTTTGATAATCACCTCTCTTCTTCAGCATTTCCGCTTCACTCCTCCTCCAGGAGTGTCTGAAGATGATCTGGATCTCACACCAGCAGTTGGACTCCCACTGACCCCGGCCCCACACAAACTGTGTGCGGTCAAACGCTTGCTATAACATGCTGCTGTATGATGTCAAATTGTTGTATTGATTTTACTTTTACAGGGAAATAGAATCACCGTTCATACATTTTCATGCTAATGTAAACAATGTGACTTCAATCATGGAAATGAATATTAAAATTTAGCGATACTTGCAGGTGTTAGTCATATAATTAGAATATCTTCAAAAAGTTGATTTATTTCACTAATTCCATTCAAGAAGTGAAACTTGTATAATGTATACATTCAATCCACACCGACTGATATATTTCAAGTGTTTATTTCTTTTAATTTTGATGATTATAACTGACAACTAATGAAAACCCCAATTCAGTATCTCAGAAAATTTGAATATTACTTAAGACCAATACAAAGAAAGGATTTTTAGAAATCTTGGACAACTGAAAAGTATGAACATGAAAAATATAAGCATGTACAGCACTCAATACTCAGTTGGGGCTCATTTTGCCTGAATTACTGCAGCAATGCGGTGTGGCATGGAGTCGATCAGTCTGTGGCCTTCAGCTCTTCTGCATTGTTGGGTCTGGCATATGCATCTTCCTCTTCACAATACCCCATAGATTTTCTATGGGGTTAAGGTCAGGGGAGTTTGCTGGCCAATTAACAACAGGGATATCATGGTACTGGTATATTTGGCACTGTGTACAAGTGCCAAGTCCTGTTGGAAAATGAAATCTGCATCTCCATAAAGTTGGTCAACAGCAGGAAGCATGAAGTGCTCTAAAACATCCTGATATACTGCGTTGACCTTGGACCTCAGAAAATACAGTGGACCAACCATAGATATATATACGTAGATACCCCATTGGACCGCTCCAAGCACGTAGATGCGTCCGTTTAAAGGCCCGTTTAAAGGCTTACGTTTAAAGGCCCATAGAAACAGTCAGTAATGAGGCACCTACGTATATATATCTATGGGACCAACACCAGCAGATGACATGGCGCCCCAAACCATCAGCGACTGTGGAAACTTTACACTGGACCTCAAGCAACGTGGATTCCTCTCTTCCTCCAGACTCTGGGACCCTGATTTCCAAAGGAAATGCAAAATTTACTTTCATCAGAGACCATAACTTTGGACCACTCAGCAGCAGTCCAGTCCTTTTTGTCTTTAGCCCAGGTGAGACGCTTCTGATGCTGTCTGTTGTTCAAGAGTGGCTTGACACAAGGAATGCGATAGCTGAAACCCATGTCTTGTATACATCTGTGTGTAGTGGTTCTTGAAGCACTGACTCCAGCTGCAGTCCACTCTTTGTGAATCTCCCCCACATTTTTGAATGGGTTTTGTTTCACAATTCTCTTCAGGGTGCGGTTATCCCTATTGCTTGTACACTTTTTTCTACCAAATCGTTTCCTTCCCTTCGCCTCTCTATTAATGTGCTTGGACACAGAGCTCTGTGAACAGCCAGCCTCTTTTGCAATGACCTTTTGTGTCTTGCCCTCCTTGTGCAAGGTGTCAATGGTCGTCTTTGGACAACTGTCAAATCAGCAGTCTTCCCCTATACAGAACTGGGGTGCTTCTCAATATCCCTCCTCTGTCCTCCATCCTATGACCCGGAAACCGATCGAGCTCAGCCATCTTATAGGACAGGGGTCCCCAAACTTTTTTCTGAGAGGGCCACATAATTTTCATTTCTTTAATGGGGGGCCGGGTCGGTTTACAAAAAAAAATTCCATGGGCCGGACTGACTACTATTATTATTATTATTTTATTATGATTTTACCTGTATTTTTTATACCTTTTAATGCTAGAATAGTTTATTATTTTGTTATGCACCACGCAGACAAATGATTTTTTTTTTTTTTTTCAAAAGATATACAGGTGCATCTCAAAGTAGAATGTCATGGAAAAGTTCATTTATTTCAGTAATTCAACTCAAATTGTGAAACTAATTTAATGCACACAGACTGAAGTAGTTTAAGTCTTTGGTTCTTTTAATTTTGATGATTTGGCTCACATTTCACAAAAACCCACCAATTCGCTATCTCAACAAATTAGAACATGGTGACATTCCAATCAGCTAATCAACTCAAAACACCTGCAAAGGTTTCCGTCAAGCTGTCAAAATGGTTTCTCAGTTTGGTTCACTATGCTACACAATCATGGGGAAGACTGCTGATCTGACAGTTGTCCAGAAGACAATCATTGACACCCTTCACAAGAAGGATAAGCCACAAATATTCATTGCCAAAGAAGCTGACTGTTCACAGAGTGCTGTATCCAAGCATGTTAACAGAAAGTTGAGTGGAAGGAAAAAGTGTAGAAGAAAAACACCAACCTTGAGAACCGCAGCCTTGAGAGGCTTGTCAAGCAAAATCGATTCAAGAATTCGGGTGAACTTCACAAGGAATGGACTGAGGCTGGGGTCAAGGCATCAAGAGCCACCACACACAGACATATCAAGCAATTTGTCTAGAGCTGTCGTATTCCTCTTGTTAAGCCACTCCTGAACCACAGACAACATCAGAGGCGTCTTACCTGGGCTAAGGAAAAGAATAAATGGACTGTTGCCCAGTGGTCCAAAGTCCTCTTTTCAGATGAGAGCAAGTTTTGTATTTTATTTGGAAATCAAAAACACTGAAGTCCAGTGTTACGTTTCCACAGTCTGTGATAATTTGGGGTGCAATGTCATCTGCTGGTGTTGGTCCACTGTGTTTTTTGAATCACACGTCAAATACCTCAAATGCTATTGAGTCATTTTGTCATCACTCTGTATTTTCTAGCTGCCTCTTGCATCACCTCTTCGATTGCGATGACACATTACGTTGAATGTACCATTCTGTTGGTGAATTTAACAAATAATTGGCTATGTTAATAACTAAGGGAAATTTTAGTTTGAAAGCCAACCTTTATTATCAAATACCGACATGATATAATTAAAACATATTTAAAATTACATTTTCAAAATATATCTCTGGCATTGTTCAGAGGGCCAGTCCAAATGTGGGGACGGGCCGCATCTGGCCCCCGGGCCTTAGTTTGGGGACCCCTGTTGTAGGACATCTCAATTCTTTAATTGCACCGTGAGGAGGCGAGGAGTGAGGAGGCTTTCCTGAGGAGTCTTGAGCGAGGATATACGGGTGTATCTTATGCGGAAGTGTTTTATAAACTAAATGTGACGCACTCCTCCCCCTTCAGATATGTTGTAATAATTTACATTTATATTCTACCTTTGCAGTGTAAATAATGTCATATATTTAAATAGGGCATCTTGCTTTGTTAATAATTATTATGAATGCCTTAAATAACGAACTTTAACAACATATGGGCAGATCCCTTTAGCGCAGCTGATGACGCTTTGAAGTGACGCTTGAGTGGTCAAGAATATTCCAATGTTCCTCCTTTGATTCTTCCGTCCTCATTTCCTTTCCTTAAATCCTTCCCTCGTATCCTATGGGGGTGGAGCCAAGACGCGAGGAAAGGAAGCAAGGAAAGGAAACGAGGATGCAAAAATAAGAAATGAAAAGCACCTCTGGACTGAGAGACCATTTAAAGGCCTTTGCAGGCGTTTTGAGTTAATTAGCTGATTAGAGTGTGGCACCAGGTGTCTTCAATACTGAACCTTTTCACAATATTCTAATTTTCTGAGATACTGAATTGGGGTTTTCATTAGTTGTCAGTTATAATCATCTAAATTAAAAGAAATAAACACTTGAAATATATCAGTCTGTGTGGATGAATGTATACATTATACAAGTTTCACTTCTTGAACGGAATTAGTGAAATAAATCAACTTTTTGAAGATATTCTAATTATATGACCAGCACCTGTATATTCACATGCTAGTCAGTTTATATGTGACCTGATCTGGTGAAATGAGTTGAAAGTCACAACGTTTTATTTTAAGATACAGGCCAATAATGTGGAAAAACACAACAAATATCTTTTTTTTTTTTATTAGTTAATTTCAAAGAACAGACATTCAAAAATAATCTCCCATAGTTTTGTTGTCCAGATAATTGAGTAAAGGTATTTAAATGACTATTAAAGTTGACTTAAAGTTTTACTAAATTTGCTGGAAATGAAAATTGCTTTTCTCAACTCCTCTTCTGAGCATTTCTCTTTATTTCTGGTATCCCCTAAAACGTCACTATCTCTGTACAAAACCAATCAAAAAGCTTAGAAATGTACACAAACAGTGACATAAACCCTGATCATTTGTCAATGGGAAGCACTGCTCCGACTGACTGGCATGCGATTGGTCCAGCCATCCTCCTGCCAGACTAGCAGCACTCTGTGTAAACAAGACAATAAAGACAATAAAGTTGACTTTGACTTTGACTTTGAAGCGAGTGAGAGTCAGGCTAAGGCTAGTCAGTGATTTGTTTGGATCTGATGCCAGAGGTCCTTTGGATGCAGAAACAGAGCATGAATTTGTCACCCCTGTGGAAGAGGATAACGATGATGATGAAAATGTTGAGCAGCCTGTGACAGATGTTGGGGAAGTTAATAGGGTCATGTCTAGTTGTGAAGCAGTGTGTGTGGGAACAGTTGGCAGTGATCGAGATGACGAGTTAGCCAAAATACATGTAAAGGTTGTAAACTCAACAATGGAGAGCCGTGTTTTCTGTCATTTGATGACAGACACGCTTTCTCTCTGTGACTGCGTGTACATGTACGTGTATGTACAGTTTTATTCAAATAAATACTTTAAAATAATTTGAGCTTGAGCCTGGTTTAATAGCATTTATTTATATACAGTAATTATATATATATATATCAGACCTGCAAACGCATCAGAGAAAAAAAGGCGACAGTGAGGGGGGTGGGGGGGGACTCAAGTAAGTGTTAGGCGCATGACACTAAAATAAGAAAACAACAAAAGAACCAAAACACAAATTATGTTATACTGAAAAACTTTTATTTTTTCCTTCTTAGCCTGGACAAGGGTTTCACAAACACACATGCATGCAAACGCCATGGAGGGAAACTGAAGAACATTCATTTTCATTAATGAAAAACATACTGAAAAATAGTATGTTTTACTGAAAAACATTCTTTTCTTTTTTTTCTTCTTCTTCTTAGCCTGGACAAGGGTTTCACAAGCTCACTTTCGTTGTTTGGCCGCATGCCTCCTTCTGGCCAGAGCCTCCTCTTCTGCCTTAATTCTTCTTGCTGCGGCAGCGCTTGAGAATGGCTGGCAGTCGAACACCCTCCGTCTCTCCATCTCCTTCAAGGCTGCTTGCTTTCTTAAAGCTTTGTCCTTACTTCCAGCCGACATCTTGAGATCCACTGGCCCATACTTTGTTTTCTCTATTGCACATTCTACTGTAGTCTTCTTTTGAGTCAGCATGGTGTGTTTCACAGTTTGGATGGCACTCATAGTGCTGATGCTCATGCTGCCACTTTTTGAGTCAATGATTTCTGACATGTAACTGAAAGATGACTCAATCAGTGGCCCATGGAACACAGATAATGCTGTCTGTGCTGTTTTGGTGAGTGCAGGGTACCTTCTTGTATCAGAAACATCTGCCTACAAGCTGACAGCATCTTCTCCATCAGTGAATGTTGGCAGGCTCTGGTCCACACCATACTGGAGAATCTAAGGCAAGATAAGAACTATTTAATTATCCCACCAGGGACATTTAACCTCCACAGAAGCAAGATATATGGTTAAAAATTAAACAACAACAGTAAACATCAAAAGCATCCATACACACACTCACAAGACTCACAAACACATTACATACTAATAATAGGGACGTGCATTATTCAGCTAACCTCTTGCTGAACATCCACATCAGGATAAGTTATTCAATCTCATCGAACCAGGGACTGATTGGTGTTTTCAAGATATAAAGCCACTCTAATTCTGAGCTGCCCTGGGTGGGATTTAACATGAATATTCATTACAACGCTGTAGCACGCAATGCAATGCAAAGATTTCAAATGACAGCTTTGGATGCAAAATGTAGCCCTTTATTATACAGAAATTTGCTGTCGGCGAGTTTGGTGCATTTGCTTTGCACGTTCGCCAGATTCTAAATAGACATTGTTTACAAGTAATGCGGTGCATCCAACGCAACAAGATGTCAAATTGCTTTATTATCACTGTATTACTCTCGCATCAGCTGTTGTCTAAATAGTCACATCTACCCACATCAACACATCAAAAACGCTTTAAAAGTAGGGCTACGCTTGGGCTGCATCCAGCTGACTTGAATGACTATTGCGCACACGACAACCTCCATAACGTGTCGTTAATCAGGGTAGCTCAGAATTGGAGTAGTAGCCAGAACTCAGGGCAGAGCACCTGGCTTAAGTTAGGGGCTAATGATAAGGTTTCAACCTAAGTTGGCTATCTGAAATACTATATACTTACGTAGCAAGCTAAATGGTTAACTTTAGTTAGCAAGATGGTCAGACAATGCAGGAATTAACATTACAACTAGCTAATAATGTTAGATGGCTAGAAAATTTGCTATCTTGCTAACAGAAATTCCAGCATTGGATCTGCTTGTATTGCTTGCTATTAAGCATTTTGCTCGAAGCATAGGCTAACTGTATGAAAAAAAAAAAAAAAAAAAAAACGCTAGTTGACGTTATTTGACTTAAGCAAACAAATATCTGTTGTTTAGCTCCAAAAATACTGACTTAACTTGAATTCAATTTCCATCAGAGTTTCCACATTAGCTCAGGTGTCTCCTGACAGGCGTGAACACAGATGGCACGGCAGTGTGTTTCAAGATCCTGAGTAAAATGCTGAGATTCTGATTGGTCCAGAAAAAATTTAATTTATAAGAATTGTCCAATAATGGCCTACATGGCACGCAAGCCCACCCCCACCTCCCTCTCTTGACAGGCGCGAGCTCAATTAAGATCGGCGCAGATGTCAATTAATCCAACCCCCCCCCGCCCAAAAAAAAACTCTCCGGTTCTACATGAGTCACGTGAATGACCCAATTGACAATGAAAATGCCGATTGTCGCCGAAAAGCGACAAGTTTGCAGGTATGATTCATTGATGCCAATAAAGAACCTTTATTTTTAAGAGTGTTGGAAGTGTGACCTTGTTTATTAGGGTATATAGGTTTGACACTGTATTGAGCAGATTCTCCTCATGGAAATGTGAATCTTTTTCTCTAGATTCCTGTAAGAAACACGAACACATTCTTCATCCTCAGGATGAGACTAAAAAAAGAGATATAAATAAATAGATAATTCAATTCTGAAAACCAAACACCAGCGAGTAAAGTTTAAGCTATTGCTGGCTAAAAATGAAGCAATCCTTTACTTGTAAGCTTTCTTTTTGGATGAGGAAGGAGTCGATTAATCCTCTGCTGTCAAGCGGATTCAAAGTCTCCTGTAAGACTTTTACCAGCCCCTTTATTTCTCTTTTGTTGCTCTCCACATTTTCCATCATCAATCTCCACGTCTTCATCCATGGACCAAGAAATGGACACATGTTGTAGATCTGCAGGTGGAGACACACAACATATTTAAAATGCATCTGTTGTTCTGAATTAAAGACCAGAGCCCAAACTATTTTAAACTGTGCTTGAGCGTGTGACTTAACTGTATCTACAGCATTTTTGGCCATTTTCTCATATTTTCAAATCTGAATAGTCCTGTATGATTGCCTCTCATTTTAAACACCATATCATACTTACATTATATTTAGGTTTTTCACTGGCACAGTTTCAAAATGCACAGCAGCGCCAGAGTGTTCAATTCATGAATTGCTTATCACTCTTAAAGGAATAGTTCACCCAAAAATGAAAATTCTGTCATTAATTGCTCACCCTCATGTCTTTTCAAATCCGTAAGACCTTTGTTCATCTTTGGAACACAAGTTAAGTTGTTGAATAAAGTTGTTATTTTTGTTTTCTCATTCTCATAGCTTCAAAACAGTAAGGTTGAACCACTAATGTCACATGGACCATTCTAACAAAGTCCTTACTACCTTTCTGGGCCTTGAACATACATTGAGTTGCTGTCCATGCAGGGTCAAAAAGCACTCGAATTTCACACAGAAACAAAGCACAGAAAACAATTTCACTTATTGCCTTTAAGCAAAGTGCTCCAGTTTCCCAGTGTTTTCACATTCTTTCAATTCCACATCCGTTTCATGTTACCATATAAATCCTGCTGTCACTTTACAGAACAAGAGCAACTGAAGTCATGTGATCAACAAATTTCCTTTTGCCAATTTAAAGTCAATTTTCTCAATATTTAGATTTTTTTTTAACCCTCAGATTCCAAATTTTGTATCTCAGCCAGGTATTGTCCTGTCCTAACAAACCACACATCAAATAAAAACACTGGCGACTACCTGTATCGCAGCAGAACCAATCATACGGATGTTCTGGTTTGACCGCTCCACCATGCCATGAAATACTGGGTCCTCATATTCAAACCGTTTCCCATAAACAATAGCCGAGATGATATTGGAGACGGCATAATTCACCGGTTTGAGCGTATCAAATGGATTTCCTGCAATACATGTGCAAACAGAGAAGAAGTGTGGACTAATTAATGGAGAAGTTCACTTCAGAATAAAAGAATCCTGACAATTTATTCAATTTTTGAGAAAAACATTCCAGGATTTCTCTTCATATAGTGGTGGCCAATGGTTTGAAGGTCCAAATTGCCATTTCAGTGCAGCTTCGAAGGACTCTACACGATCCCCAATGAAAGGATCCCAGGCATAAGGGTCTTATCTAGCGAAACAATCTGTCATTTTCTAAAAAAATAAAATAAATTTGTATACTTTTTAACTACTAATGCTCATCTGCTCAATGCGCAGTTAATTCTTCATCTGTTTACTTTGGTTCAAAAAGGTAGAGTAGGGCGAAAAACTCAAATTTTCTCCTGCAACTTCAACATCATTGTTTTACCTTTTTTGTAAAGGCCGTTTGACTTTCTTGGCATGTTCGCTTTGTAAACACTGGGTCCACCTATGTCAATGTGCAATAATCGTTTTGCTAGATAAGACCCTTATTTCTTACCTGGGATCGTGTAGAGCCCTTTGAAGCTACATTGAAACTCCAATTTGGACCTTCAACCCGCTGATCCTCAGTGAAGTCCACTATATGGAGAAAAATCCTGGAATGTTTTCCTAAAATTTCCTTTTAATTTCTTTTCGACTGAAGAAAGACATAAACATCTTGGATGACTTGGAAGTGGAAAATGTTTATTCTGGAAGTCAACTTCTTTAATATTTGGACAAATGTGCCTTGAATCTACCTTAAAACTTCTCAATCACATCACGCAGATAGCGCGTCTCATCCACTATTTTCTCTTCGCTCAGTTTCTTGCCCATTCCAAAGTCCCGAAGAGTTGAAAGAGCAAATCTTCTCATCGTCTTCCAGCTGTCGCCATTAGCAAATACGATTCCTGTTGAGAAACATGGGTTGTATTCATAAATCACTATTTTTCTGATTTAGTCCACAAAAACATTTCTTGTTTTGCTGCTCTGTGCCACAATGGAACACTTAGCTTTTCTTTCTTTGCGGTCAGTGATTAAGCTAAAGCGCCAGGAGTGATGCAGTAGTGCACATTATGCTGTTCATGTCATGTCAAGCTTATGTTTTACCGAATCCATCATTGATGTCCTGGGATATGGGGGAAATGTCTCTTTCCCCAAATTCTTCCGCCTGGTTCACAAGTGCTTGTTTAACTGCCTTGTATCCTGCCAGAACCACAACCTTCTTGGATCCAAAATACACTGTGAACACTGACCCATATTTCTTTGAAAACTGTAAAACAAATATACACAAAACACTCATACATTAATTTGTCACTAGTATCAACTGATATGAGAACAAACAAACAACCTGGAGAGTAGAACTTAAAATAGGTGACAAAGTTTCTAAACAATTTAAAATCCACAAAGCAATATTAAATATCTGTTCCGATTTTGTCACACCTTGATAAAGTGTTATTAACCACCCAGCCAAATTTGCAAGATTTAAAAAAAAAGCCTAGTAAATAAAATAAGTCATCAACATCAGAGTAATTAAAATGCTGGCAGAAACCATGTGAAAGCCGCCGTCTCTCTCAACTGTCAAATACAAATACATTTAAATAAGGTGACCGAGCTGTTTTGTAAATGATTGCAGGTACACTCTTAAAAATGAAGGTGCTTCACGATGCCATAGAAGAACCATTTTTGTCTAAATGGTTCCATAAAGAACCTTTAACATCTGAAGAACCTCTCTGTTTCACAAAAGGTTCTTTGTGGCGAAAGAAGCTTCTTCAGATTATAAAAAGGTAAGAAAGAGATGGTTCTTTAAAGAACCTTTGACTGAATGGTTCTTTGTGGAACCAAAAATGGTTCTTCTATGGCACCAGTGTGAAGAACCTTTTAAAGCACCTTTATTTATGAGGGAGTGTAATATATCCATTACCTGATGAAGGCATAGCTTGCAAACTGTAGACTGTAGGTAATGACAGTAACTTACAATTAAGTGGGCGAACCACTAAAGGCCGGTTCACACCAAGAACGATAACTATAAATTAGGGCTGGGACACGATTAATCGCGATTAATCGCATCCAAAATAAAAGTTTATGTTAACATACTAAATGTGTGTTTACTGTGTATATTTATTATGTATATATAAATACACACACAAACATGTATATTAAAGAAAACTGAAAATAAAAATTCAATTAAAATAAATAAAATATTTATAATTCTATATATAATCTAAATTAAATACAAATATAACTATCCACACATATAAGTATTTTTTAAAGGCTATACATGTATGTGTGTGTATTTATATATACATAATAAATATACACAGTAAACACACATTTAGTATGTTAACATAAACTTTTATTTTGGATGCGATTAATCGCGATTAATCGTGTCCCAGCCCTACTATAAATACAATAACTATATTTGCATCCACACCAGTGAATAACTGTCTGTGTTTGTTGCATTTACACGACTTCAACCAGTAGATGTCCTCAGCACGCACGTTTTGAGTGCATAAACAGTGAATCTAGTGTAAACTATGTGATCTCTAAAGTAGTTAATATAGTGCAATAAAAAAATAGGTACTCTTTTCTATTGCAACTTCAAAGGAGGCAAGACAATGCTGTCCAAACTATTGCTGAATTCCTGAGGTAATTTTATGTTTTATATTACTCCGTTTGCTGTGCAATGTCTGTTTACTTCTCTACAATGTTGCCTGCTATTTCAAATGCGCAAGCCCTTTACATTTAAATAAAGTCCAATTAGCTTTCAGTGTACTTTGTTCATCAGCTGTAAAAAAAAAAAAATAGTTCTGAAAGTGATCCCAACAATATAGTTCCCCTGTATCGTAATTGTTATAGCTCTGGTGTGAACTCTGCTATTCTCGATTTTTAGAATGTTATCTTTATCGATATCGTTATCGTTCTTGGTGTGAACGGGCATTAATACACTCAGTTTTGGAGTGGAGTTTCAACCCTGCTTCAACACACAAACCATGTGGTTTTCAAATAAGCCAAACTCTGCAGAGCTGCAGCCTTCCAGGAACTAAGTTTGTCACCTGTGCTCTAGTTATTATAGTGTTAAAGGAGGGTGCACGCTCATTCCTGAACACAGAGATGTGTGTACAATACCAACATATATAATGTGTTTAGAAATAATTCTCTGAATTGCCTTTACACAGACTTTAAAGTATGACTTTAAATGCAAACTTATTTTTGGTCCACAGAGAAGCCGATCATATATACTACCAGTCAAAAGTTTAAAGTTTTTAAACAGTAAGATTTTAAATGTTTTTTTTTTTTGCTTTTTTTTTTTTTACGTAGTCTCTTCTGCTCACCAAGCCTGCATTTATTGGATTGCATTGTGAAATTATTCATACCCCGTTCATTTTTTTCAAATTTTGTTATGTCGCTGCCTTATGTTAAAC
>NC_133361.1:20420885-20474920 GCF_049309525.1 Garra rufa
CCCAGAAGTGAGAAGTTAACCTGACAAAACCTCGAAACTAGATATCAAAAAATGTTTTTTTTTTCTTTACAAATTTACAATTCAACATCAATTTAATTACTGAAATTCAGCATACAATTCCTGAATTAGTTTTTCAATCCAAACAGCAGACAAAAAAAAGCATTTTAAACCTTTATAAAGCCTCCAAAACAAAACACACACTATTAAAATCTAAAGAATAATTAAAGGTTGTATCAGCGATTTCTAGCCTAAAACATAAAGTGTTAAATTCAGCTGACCTTTCATCACGATCCGCTCACTGCCTGCCCCATAAATTGTCTGTGAAAAAAACGCGTCTCTCTGGTCAGCCTAGGGTCCGAGATATGCCAAAAAAACAATCGGCACTACCAACCTTTCCACACAAAAACAAACAGTGTTCCAACCAATCAGCGTCAGGGATTTGGTGTTGTGGACTTTCCTACTGGTGCTGGGATGTGAGGGAGGCGGAGCGAAAGTACACAACACCAAATCCCTGACGCTGATTGGTTGGAACACTGTTTGGTTATCTGTGGTGTGTTGATAGCGCCGATTGTTTTTTTGGCATATCTCGGACCCTAGGCTGACCAGAGAGACGCGGTTTTTTCACAGACAATTTATGGGGCAGGCAGCGAGCGGATCGTGAAGAAAGGTCAGCTGAAATTGACACTTTATGTTTTAGGCTAGAAATCGCTGATACAACCTTTAAACATCTGTAAACTGAAATGATTTCTTTAATAAGTAAACACTGGTATTTTGCAGTTGTCCATTTACCAGCATGTTAAAATGCAGATAGGACTGTAGCAACAAACTGTTTTTTTTTTTTTTCCATACTGTGACATGCATTTAGGTGAAACTGATAATCAAAAAAATGAAAACACAGGGCCTTGGTTCTATTCATTGGTTGTTGACTGGATTGAGGCAGATCTCTGAGAATGCAGTCGGATGTAGAAAGGGATTTGTTTAAGCCCAGAAAAGAGTTTTGATTCAAAATGGCAAGGTCAAAAAACAAAATGACACTTGTGACCTTTCTTATTTTATATATGACATGATTTTATATGGTTTTGTTGAAAAATATTTTTTTAGTTTAAGTTAACTGTAAAAGAAATTCACAATCGTTTGATTGCACACAGTTTGTGTGGAGTCGGGGCCAAGATAAAACCCACCGCTGGAGTGAGATCCAGCTCATCTTCAGACACTCCAGGAGGAGGAGTGAAACGGAAATGCTGAAGAAGGGATGTGAAGAATAGGAAGAGCTCCATCCTGGCCAAACTCTCTCCGAGACAAGCCCTGCGTCCTGAGAGAGATCAAAATCTTGTCCAGTCAACATAATTAAGACCATTTAAAAAGGGTATTTCATGAATAACGACGACAATCAAACCCTGCGTGAAGGAAAGCAGTACCTGCTGAGAAGGGCAAGAAGGCATCTCTCTTCACAAATCGCCCCTGCTTGTCCAGGAATTGTTCGGGGTTAAAGGTGTGGGGTGTTTCCCATTCATCCTCATCATACAGTACAGACATTAGAAGAGGAAATACACACGTGCCCTGCTCAAGGAAAAACATAGCATCACAAAATTTGTATTTAAATGTATATGCAGTATCTCACAAAAGCGAGTACACCCCTCACATTTCAGCAACCACTTTAGTATATCTTCTCAAGGGACAATACTATAGAAATGAAACTTGGATATATTTTAGAGTAGTCAATGTGTAGCTTGTATAGCTGTATAGATTTGCTGTCCTCTGAAAAGAATTCAACATACAGCCATTTTTTAAAAACAGCTGGCAACGAAAGTGAGTACACCCTAAGTGAACTTGTCCAAAGTCTCAATATATTTTGTTAGCACCATCGTTATCTGGCACTGCCTTAATCATCCTGGCCATGGAATTGACCAGAGCTGCACAGGTTGTTGCTGGGATCCTCTTCCCCTCCTGACGGAGCTGCTGGACGTTAGACACATGGGGCTTCTCCACCTTACGCTTGAGGATGCCCCACAGGTGCTTAACAGGGTTGAGGTCTGGAGACATACTTGGCCACCCCATCAGCTTCACCTTCAGCTTCCTCAGCAAGGCAGCTGTAATCTTGGTGGTGTGTTTGGGGTCGTTATCATGTTTGGCCTAGTTTCTGGAGGGAAGGCATCATGTTCTGCTTCAGAATGTACAGTACTTCATAGAATCCATGTTTCCCCTCAATGAACTGCAGCTCCCCAGAACCAGCAGCACTCATGCAGCCCCAGACTGTGATGCTACCACCACCATGCTTGACTGTAGGCAACGCACAATTGTCTTGGTACTCCTCACCAGGGCATCACCACACATGCTGGACACCATCTGAGCCAAACAAGTTTATCTTACAGTTTTATCAGACCACAGGACATAATTCCAGTAATTCATGCTCTTGGAATGGTTGTCTTCAGGAAACTGTTTTTGGGCTTTCTTCTGAGCCAGCTTCAGATAAGGCTTCTTTCTGGGACGATGTCTATGCAAACTGACTTGTTGCAGTGTGCTGCATATGGTCTGAGCACTGACAAGCTGACCTTCTGCTTCTGCAGCAAATGCTGGACAAGCATTGCAAACAGACAAAAACATAAACATGATGAATAGGACATGTGGCTTTGCATGGTTAAAGGTCCCATATTGTCAAAATCAAACTTTCCTGGCTTTTTTCATGATAACTGAGGTCTAGGGGCTATGTAACTACCATATAAGTTTCAAAACAGTCAATCCACAGTAAACTGCACACAGCCTGCTTAAAGTAGCTGTTCATTTTCACAAGCCGCTGTGACTTCCGTAAAAATGTGACGTCCGATCTACTCAGTCACCGCCTTCAGTCACCACCCTGAGCACCAACCACCGTCCCACCCTCCTTTTGTGAAACCCCGACAACATCGCGTCCATGCCATTGCTGAACAACAACAACATGAAAACAAGTGGAGAAAACCCTGTTCAGTCATCATTGCACAGGCTTCCAAACAACGTTAATATAAGAGACCAGTGGCATGGATGTGAGATGTAATGCGACACATACATTTCACTAAACTGAAACTAACCTGATGAACAATCTGTGATTCAGTGATAGTGAGGAGCTCCCTGATCGCTGCTTCATTCCACTTTGCACGTATTTTTTCCGTTGTGAAGAGTCGCAGGGTAACTTGCATCATCACTATCACTACATCACTGCCTTTATAGCATTTGGTTCTGGCTTTTGTTCACACAGCGCTCGTTCCCGTAATTTTCCGGAATCAGCGTGCATTGTGAAAGGGGCTTTACTAAAGCAACAGTTACGTAGCTTACTGCATTCGGTGTTTGAAAAAGAAAAAACATTAATGATCGTTCTGAAATATCCTGTTGAGTATCAGCAGGCTAGGCTCTCTCTATGGCTCTGGGCTAGGCTGAAGTTAACGTGCCACTGGTCTCTTATATTAACGTTGTTTGGAAGCCTGTGCAATGATGACTGAACAGGGTTTTCTCCACTTGTTTTCATGTTGTTGTTGTTCAGCAATGGCATGGACGCGATGTTGTCGGGGTTTCACAAAAGGAGGGTGGGACGGTGGTTGGTGCTCAGGGTGGTGACTGAAGGCGGTGACTGAGTAGATCGGACGTCACATTTTTACGGAAGTCACAGCGGCTCTGTGGCCATAGAGAAACAGAGTTGCGACACTCCCATAGGCTTCCATAGGAACTGAGGAATGCGGAAGTAAAGCGTGTCATGGAGCGGCCAATAGTTCCAAACAACCAATAGTTCCTGCATTGAAGCCCATTCATTTAAGCACTTCTCAAGCACAATCGCTGGTAAATTGAAGAAATTACTGTATTTTTTTACATTTTCACGCATCAGTTGACCTCTCGGAAAACTGGCCAGTAGTGGTATTTTATGAAGCGTGTTATAGTTAATGTTTATCGTTTGATAATAAACAGTTATACTGTAAATGCAGTTAGATACCGTGAGAAACACCGTAATAGCGACCATAACCAGATACTAGTTGTCATATTTTTAAGTTTTTAGTCTTTTTTGCAATCTTTTTCTCCCTGTAGGAGGTTGAATGAGTTTCAGTAAAGACTGCATTCAAGAAATACGATAAAAATGTATGCTGAATGCAAATTGGTTGCCTTGTGTTTTTAACACTATTTTCATATTCATATTCATTTCTATTGTTAAATGCCATATTTGCTTGCCTTTTGTAATATTCACTTATGTTGTATATTTGAATATCATAAAATAACACGAGTAAATTACTTTTTTTTTTTATTTAACATTAAATCGTTAAATCGAAACGTAAAAAAATGAATGTTTATAAAAAAATGAGTGTTTGATCATGTCCAAATACACATTCAAATGTATTTAACCTTAAATATTACACTAACTGTAATATAAATACTATATTAGAAAATGTTATCTTTTAAATGGTCAGGATCATTATTGCACATATTATTTAGTAAACTCCTCAAAATATTAACTAAATAGAACTGAACTATATATTACAATTATTTAATTGAATAAAAGTTACATTTAAGGTGTTTGGTCAGATTTGACTGCCAGAGAGTATGAGAACATATTAATTATGTCTCTTTATCACTCCCCACAATAAAATGCGATTGTAAAGCGTGTTCAGAGAAGTTATCAATACACAATTAATGCACATTATGTGTTAATAATTACTCGAAATTGCTGCAAATATAGTAAAACTGCTGTCTATCCTGCTTAAACCCATTCAAACACATTGACAGCGCGGAGTTGTTTGGAACTATTGAGAGCTCCTTGAACCACGTGACCGCGCGGCGGCGAGATCAAAGCGTGTCACAACTCTCTTTCTATATGGCTCTGGGCTAGGCTGCAGCATACATGACTGTAGTTACTTGTGATTGGCCTGGCTGTGTGTCACTCAGAAAACAACAGGCCAATCAGAAGAGAGGCTCATGAATATTAATTAGATGGGCCAAAATCGACCTGTTCTTGACAGAGCTCCTAAAAAAGGAGCTGTAAAAATATACTGAGATGGATTTTGGCACTACGACCGCAAATATTTATTCTTAAGGACATCAACAACTACAATAAACCTTCAGAAATGTGTACAATATGGGACCTTTAAATAACATACTGTTGTTATCATTTAACGTGTACTCACTTT
The DNA here is from genome assembly GCF_049309525.1 of Garra rufa. NCBI lineage: Eukaryota > Metazoa > Chordata > Actinopteri > Cypriniformes > Cyprinidae > Garra > Garra rufa. The sequence continues at coordinate 20,426,030 of NC_133361.1, forward strand.
TGTTGCCAGCTATGTTGAGTTATTTTAAGAGGATAGTAAATATATAATGCTATACAAGCACATTGACTACTCTAAAATATATCCAAGTTAAATTTCTATAGTATTGTCCCTTGAGAAGATATACTAAAATGGTTGCTGAAATGTGAGGGGTGTACTCACTGTATGTTCATTTTTAATAACTCACTTTGGTGGAATAGGACAATGTACAAGGAAAATTGTATTTGTACTTGTACTATTTGTACTTTTTCATTTTACAGTACGCTAACCTTCTTGATGAAGTATCCATTGAAGTGTACATCACAGCTGGTCATATGAGGGATACTCATTGGTGCTATGTTAGCAAATCTCTGGATTTCATGGATCACAGCATCTGTATACGGTAAGTTCTTCCTGTCCTCTGTAACCGGTTGCCGTCCACCAATCACCTGGTCAATCTCCTCCTGAACCCGATCTGCAAACACCTCACACTTTAGATTTCACTTTAAAATATAAGGCCACAAAGTGCTGTAGACTGAGCTGAACTTGTACTGAACCGGGAATATTTCCTTTATCAAAAAGTCTCAATGTTTGTTTTTCGGTTATCAGACATGACATTTTCTGATTTAGCTGCTCTGTGTTTGATTTGTTAAATATACTTTGGATGTTGAGCATTTTTTGTTCTGGTGGACTGTTTGTTTGTTTTTTTTATCACCTCAAAAGTTATTTTCGCTCACCTCTACTTAAAGGAGTAGTTCACTTTCAGAACAAAAATTTACAGATAATGTACTCACCTCCTTGTCATTCAAGATTTCATGTCTTTCTTTCTTCAGTCGTAAAGAAATTATGTTTTTTGAGGAAAACATTTCAGGATTTCTCTTCATATAATGGACTTCTGTGGTGCCGCTGGGTTTGAACTTCCAAAATGCAGATTCAAAGGGCTCTAAATGATCACAGCTGAGGGAAAATGGTCTTATCTATAGCAAAATGATCGGTTATTTTCTAAAAACATTTACAATTTATATACTTTTTAATCTCTAGTACACACAGAGCTAGACAAGATGAGCATTTGAGGTTAAAAAGTATATCAATTGTATTATTTTTTAGAAAATAACTGATCATTTTGCTAGATAATACCCTTCTTTCCTCGGCTGTGATGGTTTAGAGCCCTTTGAAGCTGCGTTTTGGAAGTTCAAACACGGGGGCATCTTTTTTTCCTTTTTTTTTCCTCAAAAAACACAATTTCCTTATGACTTAAGAAAGAAAGACATGAACATCTTGGATGACAAGGGGGTGAGTACATTATCTGTACATTTTTGTTCTGAAAGTGAACTACTTCTTTAAAGGGAATGATGTTCTTATACGGTGATGCATTGCTGCCACACACATATTACTTTTTCCACTCAATTATGTCATTGTTACATTGTCATTATGTTATATCATTAAAACAACTTTTCTTGTAATAATGAGATATGTCATTTTAATGGCATTTTAATGTTAAAACGGCATATTTTCTTGTAATAACGAGATGTTAAGTTAAATGACAATTATCTCATTAAAACATATTTTCTTGTAATAATAATTATGAAGTTTTAACAACATATCTCGTTATTATGAGAAAAGATTTTAACAAAATAATTTTGTTGTTTCAAAGACATAACATCTCATTTTGACAAAAGAAGTAGTTTTAATGAGATAATTCTGACGTTTTAACAACATAACATTATTATAATAAAAAAATTGTTTTGATGTGAAAAAGATGTTCTTTTAAAAACATAACATCTCGTTATTACGAGAAAAGATGTCATTTTAACGAGATAATTTTGATGTTTTAAAGACAACATCTCATCATGAGACAAGATTACGTTGTAATGAGATAATTCTGACGTTTTAACAACATATTATTATGAGAAAAAATTCTGTTTTAATGAGAAAAAATATAGTTTTAATAACATATTTTCTTGTAATAATAATTATGGAGTTTTAACAACATAACATCTCGTTATTACGAGAAGAGATGTCATTTTAACAAAATAATTTTGTTGTTTTAAAGACATAAAATCTCGTTATTATGAGACAAGATGATGTTTTAATTAGATAATTCTGATGTTTTAACAACAACATTATTATAAGAAATAATTATGTTTTGATGTGAACATAACATTAAGAAAAAAAATGTTGATGAGAAAAATTATATAGGTTTTGTCATTTTGTCAATATGTAGATAATTTAGATGTTTTAAAGACAACATCTTGTTATTATGAAAAAAGGTGATGTTTCAACGAGAAAAAAAAATGTCGTTTTAACGATATAACATCTAGTTTTTACGATAAAAGAATTTTAACAAGATAATTTTGTTGTTTTAAAGACATAACATCTCATTTTGACAAAAGACGTCGTTTTAATGAGATAATTCTGACGTTTTAACAACATAACATTATTATAATAAAAAAATTGTTTTGATGTGAAAAAGATGTTCTTTTAAAAACATAACATCTCGTTATTACGAGAAAAGATGTAATTTTAACGAGATAATTTTGATGTTTTAAAGACAACATCTCATCATGAGACAAGATTACGTTTTAATGAGATAATTCTGACGTTTTAACAACATATTATTATGAGAAAAGATTCTGTTTTAATGAGAAAAAATATAGTTTTAATAACATATTTTCTTGTAATAACAATTATGGAGTTTTAACAACATAACATCTCGTTATTACGAGAAGAGATGTCATTTTAACAAAATAATTTTGTTGTTTTAAAGACAACATCTCATCATGAGACAAGATTACGTTTTAATGAGATAATTCTGACGTTTTAACAACATATTATTATGAGAAAAGATTCTGTTGTAATGAGAAAAAATATAGTTTTAATAACATATTTTCTTGTAATAACAATTATGGAGTTTTAACAACATAACATCTCGTTATTACGAGAAGAGATGTCATTTTAACAAAATAATTTTGTTGTTTTAAAGACATAAAATCTCGTTATTATGAGACAAGATGATGTTTTAATTAGATAATTCTGATGTTTTAACAACAACATTATTATAAGAAATAATTATGTTTTGATGTGAACATAACATTAAGAAAAAAAATGTTGATGAGAAAAATTATATAGGTTTTGTCATTTTGTCAATATGTAGATAATTTAGATGTTTTAAAGACAACATCTTGTTATTATGAAAAAAGGTGATGTTTCAACGAGAAAAAAAAATGTCGTTTTAACGATATAACATCTAGTTTTTACGATAAAAGAATTAACAAGATAATTTTGTTGTTTTAAAGACATAACATCTCATTTTGACAAAAGACGTCGTTTTAATGAGATAATTCTGACGTTTTAACAACATAACATTATTATAATAAAAAAATTGTTTTGATGTGAAAAAGATGTTCTTTTAAAAACATAACATCTCGTTATTACGAGAAAAGATGTAATTTTAACGAGATAATTTTGATGTTTTAAAGACAACATCTTGTTATTATGAAAAAAGGTGATGTTTCAACGAGAAAAAAAAATGTCGTTTTAACGATATAACATCTAGTTTTTACGATAAAAGAATTTTAACAAGATAATTTTGATGTTTTAAAGACATAACATCTCATTTTGAGAAAAGAAGTAGTTTTAATGAGATAATTCTGACGTTTTAACATAACATAAGAAAAAATTGTTTTGATGAGAAAAATATATAGTTTTGTCATTTTGTCAACATATAGTTCTTGTCATTTTAACAAGATAATTTAGATGTTTTAAAGACAACGTCTTGTTACTATATATTGTTATGAAAAAAGGTGACGTTTCAACCAGAGCCATAGAGAAAGAGTTGCGACACGCTTTGATCTCGCCGCCGCGCGGTCACGTGGTTCAAGGAGCTCTCAATAGTTCCAAACAACTCCGTGCTGTCAATGTGTTTGAATGGGTTTAAGTAGGATAGACAGCAGTTTTACTATATTTGCAGCAATTTCGAGTAATTATTAACACATAATGTGCATTGATTGTGTATTGATAACTTCTCTGAACACGCTTTACAATCGCATTTTATTCTGTGGAGTGATAAAGAGACATGTTCTCATACTCTCTGGCAGTCAAATGTGACCAAACACCTTAAGTGTACCTTTTATTCAATTAAATAATTGTAATATATAGTTCAGTTCTATTTAGTTAATATTTTGAGGAGTTTACTAAATAATATGTGCAATGATGATCCTGACCATTTAAAAGATAACATTTTCTAATATAGTAGGCCTATTTATATTACAGTTATTGTAATATTTAAGGTTAAATACATTTGAATGTGTATTTGGACATGATCAAACACTAATTTTTTATAATCATTCATTTTTTTATGTTTCGATTTAATGATTTAATGTTTTCGAGAGGTCAACTGATGCGTTAAAATGTAAAGAAATGCAGTAATTTCTTCAATTTACCAGCGACTGTGCCTGAGAAGCGCTGAAATGGGCTTCAATGCAGGAACTATTGGCCGCTCCATGACACACTTTACTTCCGCATTCCTCAGTTCTTATGGAAGCCTATGGGAGTGTCGCAACTCTGTTTCTCTATGGCTCTGGTTTCAACAACATAACATCTCATTATCAAAAGAAAAAAAAATGACGTTTCAATGAGAAAAAAAAATGTTGTTTTAACGATATAACATCTAGTTTTTACGATAAAAGATATAATTTTGATGTTTTAAAGACATAATGTCTCATTATTGTGAGAAAAGATGACGTTTTAATGAGATAGTTAAGACGTTTTAAAGACATAACATCCGAGAAAAACTCATTTTAAAACACAAGAAGCAGCGGAATAAAACGATAAACTTTATCATACCCAAAACTGTTGAAACAATCACTTATACTGTTGTTTTATGCATTGAAAAGAAAAGGGAAATAATTTGAATTTATGGATTTACTTATTTTTTACACAAATGTCACTGAACCCAGAAAACATGAAAATATTCCAGCTAACTGTAATATTTCTCTCATACCCTGTATGTGTGGATATTTGGCCATAAGCAGCAAGCCCCAGCGCAGCGTTGTGCTAGTAGTGTCCGTACCAGCGGCGAACAAGTTTCCGACTGAGAAAATGAGGTTCTGATGGTTGAAAAGCGAGTTCTTCTCTCCAGATTCCTGAACAGATGGTACATTAGATATGTATAGGGCTAACAAAATAAGAAGAGTGTTCAAATTTACCTAAGCAAATACCTCTGCATTCTGCATGCGGAGAAGGAAGGAATCTACAAAGCCCCTGAGGTCCTGTGGGTTCAGTGTTTCACGTAAACTGTTCACCAGCTCTGATACCTCTTTGATATCAAGCGCTAGGTGTTTCATGAGCAGTCTCAAATTCTTAAGCCATGGACCCAAGAAAGGGAACATGTTGTAGAGCTAGAGAACAAAAACCAGATGTTTCCACCACCATAATGTAATACTCTATACACAACAGACTGAATTTAAATCATATGGGAACCTGCACAGACGCTGTTCCACTCAGCTGGATGCTCTCATTGGCTCGATCCACCATATTTCGTAGTTGAGGGTCTGTATACTCAAACCTACGTCCGTAAACAATGGAACCGATGACACTTGAGGCAGCGTAGTTCATCAGCTGTGTGGTTTCAAAAGGTTTTCCTATCAAAGAAAAGGCTGTGGTGTTCAGTCCATTTGCCAATCATGCCTATATCGCTGTATTTATAAGATTTCATTAACCTTCAAACCTACTTTCAAACTTCTCAAATTCCTCTTGCAAATGGCATGTTTCCTCTATGATTTTCTCCTCAATTTTTTTCTTCCCCATCCCGAAGTCTCGTAAATTGGTGAGAGCAAATCGTCTCAATTCTCTCCAACTCTCTCCATTGGCAAATATAATACCTACAAAGATGTTTAATTTCCAAAACTGATATTATATTCTTTTATTCCTGCAGCTCAACTAGCAGAGCATTGCACTAGTATCAACAAGGGCAAAGGTTTGATTCCCAGGGAATGTACTGACAAAATGTCTATATAAGATAAGATAAGAATAAGATATTTCACATAAAAGATGTTTACATATAGTCCACAAGAGAAAATATTAGCTGAAATTAAAAAAAAAATGACCCTGTTCAAAAGTTTACATACACTTGATTCTTAATAACGTGTTGTTACCAGAATGATCCATAGCTGTGTTTTTTGTTTTTGTTTATTGATAGTTGTTCATGAGTTACTTGTTTGTTGTTCATGAGTTACTTGTTTGTCCTGAACAGTTAAACTGCCTGCTGTAACTCAGAAAAATCGTTCAGGTCTCACAAATTCATTGGTTTTCCAGCATTTGTGTATTTGATCCCTTTCCAGCAAATACTGTATGATTCTGAGATCCATCTTTTCACACTGAGGACAACTGAGGGACTCATATGCAACTATTACAGAAGGTTCAAACGCTCACTGATGCATTAAGAGCCGGAGGTGATAACTGTTTGAATTTTAAGATCAGGGTAAATTTAACTTATTTTGTCTAGTGGGAAATATGTAAGTATCTTCTGTAGCCTCGGAAGGGCAGAACAAAATGAAAAAATGTATGATATTATGGCGGAATAAGAAACATGTACACGCATCCATTCTGTTCAAAAGTTTTCACCCCTAGCTCTGAATGCATTGTTTTTCCTTCTGGAGCATCAGTGAGTGTTTGATCCTTCTGTAATAGTTGCATAGGAGTCCCTCAGTTGTCCTCAGTGGGAAAAGATGGATCTCAGAATAATACAGTATTTGCTGGAAAGGGTTCAAATACACAAAAATGCTGGAAAACCAATGAATTTGTCAGACCTGAAGGATTTTTCTGAAGAGCAGCAGGCAGTTTAACGGTTCAGGACAAACAAGGGACTCATGAACAACTATCACTAAACAAAAAAAAAACAGCTGTGAATCATTCAGGTAACAACACAGTTTTAAAAACCAAGTGTATGTAAACGTTTGAACAGGGTCAATTTTATAAATTCAACTATTATTTTCTCTTGTTGACTAAACATCTTTCATGTGAAATATCTTATTCAGGTCAGTACTAAAGGGGGGGGGGGGGGGGTAAACTTTTGACCTCAACTGTAGTAAGTGGCTTTGAATAATATTTAAGCATAAATGGTAATCTTACCATGACCTTTAGTGAAATCATGAAACAGTGGCGTGATTTCTCGTTCTCCAAATTCATCTGCATGGTTAACAAGTGCTTGCTTCACTGTTTTGTAGCCGGCTAGCACAACCACTTTCTTTGGACCAAAGTAGACCGTGAACACTGGGCCAAACTGCTTTGCCATCTGGTGATTGAAAGATAGGCATTTAAAAAAGTAGTAATGTAAAAATAACTCTCAAACCTAATTTTACTTTATTGTGTAGAACATAAAAGGGCATTTTAGGAACATTTTTGTCCATACAATGGAAGTCAATGATATTCCATGGTGTTTGATTCTTCAAGATATGATTATTGTATTCCACAGAAGAAGAAGAAAATGGTAAATGATGACAGAATTGTAATTTCTGGGTAAACTATGACATTTTCTTTCTCTGAAAAGCAGAATTGCGCTCTGCAAAAACTCACCAGGCAGGTTTGTCAACACTTTGAGGCTCTCACCTTACCTCACACAGGCTCAAGTACGGTTTGTTGACATCCAGCATTAGCAGATTTCCCAACAGTGGCAACGGTTTTGGCCCTGGAGGTTCATTTTCGTCTCTCTGAGACCTGAAGAACAGGAGATAAACAGCGAAGAGCAGAAGCAAGACGCAGATCAACATTCCTGTGCTGGAAACCTGAAGAAGCGCGTCCATGAAAGCCATGTTCTTAGAACAATACCCATAAGACCTCGAGGTTTGGACGGTTTAAATGCAGCACAGATAAAGTGGGAGCGGCTAGGTTAGAGGTGGAGACTGTCAAAACAATAGGTCACAGTTCAAATACATTTGAACGGTGACCTATTGTTTTGACAGTCTCCACCTCTAAGACCAAATTACCCTGATAGCAACAGACTCCGGGGCGGATCCGCCCTCAAGTCGGCATCTTCGCTGTACTGTCAAGATTCTGTTTGGACATTCGCCCACTATATGCCCCGCCTCCGGGCCGCGCTCTCTCGTTTAGCTGATTCATCACGGACACTGCGAGGATTCGCGATCCGTACGCGCCTTTTTTTTTAACCAGTGTTGCCAGATTGGGCGGGTTTCCGCCCAATTGGGCTTCTTTTGATCGGCTTGGACCGGAGAATAACGCATTGGGCGGGTAGACAAAATTTGGGCTGCTTTGAAAAAATAAAAGCCGCCCAATCAGCTGCTTTTTTCTTCGCTTTTATCATTGGTGATTGTTATTTTAATACCTTCGAGCTCAAAGTATCACAGTAATATAATGTGTAGTCAGTGCAGTCATCAACTCATTTTTGCTTAACAGCAACCCTTACTGGTTTAGTTTAACAGAGACCTGTCAATCAATTTACGTCTTTTACGTTAGTGAGATGTGATGACTTGTGAGTGATGAGGTTTTGGCCCTATAACGGGCAAGATTTTGAATATGCAGCTTATTCATTTATTCATTTGAAGTAATTGCGATGGCAAAGTGGCCTAAATATAAGTTACACGATAAAAAGTCTAAGTGGATTACACGTGGTGAGAGATGAATAGAAGACTTCTAAATATAATTGTAACTGAAATAAGAAAACGTGGGTGTGTGCATGAACGTAAATGCCAGCTACATTGTTTCTCATCACTTTATTGTGCACTTTTTGCACAGAAATTAGCAGATTTTTACTGTGGACATTGAAAATGCATGTGTTTTTCCAAGGGTTAAAGTCATCGGTTAATTTCCACTTTGAAAAGAAGACATTTTACGCATATTTTCGGACTGTTTTGATCCATATTCCTGTGAAATTGATTTATCTTTATTTTATTTTGTCATTATTCTTTTTTTAAAGAGATAAAAATGGTCCTTATTAACCTTGACATGGCAATAAAATTCTCATTATTTTGGCAGTTAAAATTTGGGCTGGTTTTTGTTGAGGTGGGCGGGTTTTGGTGAGCTTTTGGGCTGGAAATCGTCAACCCGATCTGGCAACACTGCCGGCAAGGTCAATCATCCTTCCTCAGAGTGGAGAGTTTGCGGCAGCGGAGGGCTGAAGAAGCTGATTATGGTAAGAATACTCTTAAAATGTGCTTTATTTGTACAGTTGCCAGTAACATTCACGGTAATAAAGTAGTTAATTGCTTTGTTGGTGTTTTTATTTTTTTAAGTTGAGTTGTGAAATGTTCAGTAGAGGTTAGCTCTTTATTAGCATATAGTAGATTTGAGTAACTTGGCCAACTGAATAAACAACGTTACCCATCTCACAGAAAGGATGATATCCCGTCAAAATAGGCCTGATTTCCGTATTTTAATCCAGATCAGTCTTGATTGTTAACGTTAATTATTTTTTCACCCCTTTCCAAGAAATGACTGCTTGCGAGAATAAACTCTTTTTCTTAAATTGGGTTCTACAATATTATTTCAAATACATTTGTGCTTGTATTTCGTCAAATATTATTAGTCAAATATTTACTTTTTGTCCTCATAATACATATGAAATAAACTAGCGGACTCGTTACGGATGCTGCGCGGATTCGCGATCCGAACGCGCTTTTTTTCTAACAGTCATTTCAGAAATCAAATCCTCCTGCAGGCTAGAATACACATTTTTGTCACTTAAATTAGGTTTTAGAATATTAGTTGAAGTCTGTTTTTGCTTGTATTTCAATAAATAAATCCCCAGCCTCTTCTCCCAATGTTTCAGTTCATATGAAATATAAAATTATATGATCGGACTCGATACGGATGCTGGGCGGATTCTCAATCCTAACGTGTTTTTGTTTTTCTGACTAACATCTCAGAAATCCTCCTTAAAGCTGCGGCCTGCCATGTAAAGAGGACTGAACACGGTAAGAATACTTTTAAAATATGCTTTATTTGTACGATTACCAGTAATATTAACGTTAATAAATTAGTTATTGCTTTGTTTGCATTTTTAATTCTGAAAGGGCGTTGTGGAACATCTAGTTAGCTCTTCTTGAGTAGGCTAATAACAGGCCTATTTGGACGGGATCTCCTTTTTTTGGGGAGACAGGGCAGTTTATTTGGCTATAGGGATTTTAATCTATGCCTTTTATATCGCGAATATATAGGTATATTATGCTACATTTTTTCATTAAAGTTTGGTTCTGGAATTTTTAGCTGAAGTCAATTTTTGACAAATATATTCCCCATCTCTTGTAACGTTGTTTCAGATAATGTATATGAAATTACTAAAATGCTGTGTGTGTGTTCTGTTGCAGTTGTAAAGCTCATTCAAGTGCTCCAGTCTGGTTTTTGATTCTACATCATCCATCGATATTCTACTTCATCTTTAAAGGTAAGATTAAATAGTTTTAAACTTGATTTAGCAAACTAGTTTGTCAATTGACAATGATCCACACTACAGCTTTAACATGAAATAAATGTGCAATGTCTCAATAATGGCAATGCATTCTGTCAATTTAGGACACAGGAGCAATGGCAGAGAATGGATACCAGTGAATGTAAATATTTTATATTATATAATTTTATGTTAATAATAAAGATCATGTTGGAGTGGTTAAGGCTTACTGTATCATCATAAAATGTTACATGTGGCAGCTTGTTGATACCTGGCCACTTGTTTGTACATGTATTAAGCTCATTCATTTATTTGATCTCTTGCATCCTTGTTTGGCATCTTTGACAGTAAGCAATATTCAGCTTAATTTATTCAAGTCTAGTTATTTATTTGTATAACATCCACAACACACATCATTTAAAAGAATATTTAAAGTAAGTTATTCTGATACTTCTATAATGGTTTAATTCTTTAACAGTGAGCAGGGCAATATGACAATGATCCACCGTTTGAGATCTTGCTTTAGTGTATTCTCCCCTTACAAATTAGCCATAGTTTTAATACTCTAACCATAGTTCAACCGTGGTATTTCTAATAAAATTGTGGTTATAAGAATGCTAATAAAAATGCCAAAAAAACTCGGTTGCTACTTGCTTACTATAATAAAACCATGATTAATTTCCGTAAGTGTTTTAGCAGTTATATCAGTACCACTTTAGTGAAGGAGACTGAATACTATGTAATGAATATTTGCAGCTTCTCACGACACACAACAAAGCGATTTACTTTGATTGAAAGATTTTACACATTAATCTGTTTTTTCTTCTGTGCTCCAGATCGTGTCCTAAAATATGACAGAATGCAACGTGGCTCAACGTGGATTCCCATTCTCTATATTTAAGGTGAAATGTTTACAAACCTATTTTTACATCCTACATTTAACAGTAGTTTTTGGTTGTGGTATACTAGTTTGTGTCCATTTTTTTTAATATATCCCACCTTATAATGTGGTTTCAGATTATTTATATGGGATTGAAACATGCTAAAATACGGTGTGTGTTCTTTTGCAGTTTACAGCAAGAGCTCCAGTCTGGTTTTTGATTCTAATTCATTTTTCGATATTCTTCGTCATCTTTAAAAGTAAGATTAAAAAGTTTTAAACTTGATTTAGCCAACCAGTTTGTAAAATACTGATAATCATTTACCCTCCTGCTTTTAATGTGTAAAAATGTGCAGTGTCAAAAGATTCATATCAATATATTTAAGGGTAAATGTTTACAAATATACTTTTACATCCTGCATATAACAGTTATCTTTGCTATGAGATGTCATGAAATTTCTATGAAAATGTTTTTATTACAGGTATGATTACAGGTGCTGTGAGAAATTTAACACAGATTGTTACTTATTTCAATGTTTATTACAATTTTCTTGGCCGATTCCGATTTTTCAGTAAGAGTGACCTGCCGATTCCGATTTAAAAAAAAAAAAAAACTGTAATGAAAGCATATACAGAAATATTTTCTTTAATTAAATTTATTTTATAATAAAATAAATTATTAAACATTACAGGATCTTCTTACAACAAAATAACTTTAACAACAAAATAAAGTGCTTTGTGCCTTCGAAAAAGGTATAAAATTAGTTCCTGTAACTAACATAGTATAGTTATACTAACAAAAATCTTTTCCTCAATGTAATTATTTTTTTTTTTAATAAAAGAAATGAATAAACATTACAGCATTTTCTCGTAATAAAATAACTTTAACAAAAAAAAAAGTGCTCTGAGCCTTGAAAACATTAGAAATAAAATATAAGTAACAAAGCAGGCTTACTTACAAAAATCTACTTTTCTTCAATGAATTTTATATGGAATTTTTTTTAAAACATTAATTACAGGATCGTCTCACAACAATAACTTTAATAAAAAAAAGTGCACTGTGTCTTTAAACAGGTAGAAATAACAATGCTAGTACTAAATGCTATTACTTGAGCATTAATGGAAATTTGTTCTTGATAAAGAGAAGCATTTCTGCCTTGTCACCAGTTAATCCAGCGGTAACGTTACTACACTTCGTAACATTCATTCACATATTTGCGTTGCGCCACCGCATACAGCGTCTTCACAGTGGCGCAGCGCAAATATGTGAATGAATGAAAGCGTAGTAAACTTCAACAGATTTCCCCTGCTCAGGGAGTAGGGAGCAATGAACACTATGCAGGGACCATGTCAATCGGAACACAGTTCATTCAGAGAGGAGCGCTAGCTTTAGCCGCTGGCGAGTGATGGTTTTGATGATGGAAGTGTCTTATTAGGTTTGTTGTTACGAACGTTTTCGTGGTTGTTCCCTTATAACGGTTACAAACTGCGATCTTTGTGTCATCTTCACTCACACCAACGACATGTTTACACGCAACTGTTAAGTGAGCGCGCGTGGCTGTGACGTAATTGCATGCGCCGCTGGCAATAAAAGGATCGGCAAGAGGAGAAATTGACCGGCCGGTCACCGATCCGGGCCGATCATGTGAAAAATCGTCCGATTCCGATCACTAGCCGATCAATCGGTGCATCTCTAATGTTTTTGTCTCATTCTTGTCCTAAGGTTATCGTAGTCGGCCGAATCCAGTCTGTATTCAAACCAGATGGTGAACCTGCACAGCCCTGAATGTGAGCGGAGACTACAACAAGTGAACATCACGATGTGACAGCCATCGGCACAGGTCCTCAGCAAAAACCACAAGAAACAGACAAGTCCTCTGCACAGACCCTTATGGCCAGCAAAGAACATGCCAGGCCAACTGCTAGGACCACAATTTACAGTCACTGTTAATACAATCGTCCACTACTGGCTAAAAGGCAGCCCTGCAGGACAGACTACAACTTCTCTGACAAAACGACAGCGTGATGTATCCTGCTCTTCAAGCAGTAGGAGCTGGATGCAATATTCTGAATGACTTCAGTCCACATAGTGATGCAGCCTAAAATCTTAACCACACCATCTTTGTCCATTTAACAAGAGAAGAGCTGAGCTTTTTCTTTGTTTCAGTCACCTGCTGGAGTTTGGGTTCCACTGGCTCTGACATGCTTAGCTGGGGTTTAAAAGACGCTGAATATTCAGTAATTAAATTGATTTGACTGTACTGTCACTATTGCATAATTTCAAGACTTGAACTGAACTGAGTTGGATTATGATAGCACTGTTTTCTCAAAGCTGCTTTATTGCTGTATTGACTTTGTTTCATGATGTATTAATTTTGCAACATTTTCACTGATACTGAAGTTTATTAAATCAAGATCAAGCTGACACAGTGGATAATGAAACTGTGCTAATAAATTCCTTATAGCTGAATTTAATGAATGCATTCATTTTTCAAAGTTATTAAACTGAAATGTCTTTTTAGAGATAAAGTTTTTCATTAGATAAAACAATGTTTTTGTACAATTTTATTTTTCTTAATGTAATTATCTGCATTTATAGAGTGTTTCATTGTTATTGGCCAAGGAAAGTTTATTAATATTAATAAATGGTGACATATATTTAAGGTTTTATAGAGCAATCTAGTCTATATAATGTTTGTCAACTTTATTTTAGATATTTCCATAGCTAGTTTTGGCCAATTACCCATTCTAAATAAGGTATAGACCCACTTAATGAATCCGTTCCGGATCTTGTGGTACATCCGGCGCGGATCCGTTGAGTCATTTTGCTATCTGGGAACCAAGCCGCTCCGACTTTATCTGTGCTGCTTCACCCCAAAAAAATTTTTTTTCTATATTTCAATATTCTATATATTTTCTATATAAACTTTCGTATAGAACCCTGATCAAATTATCATCAAATTGTCTGTTTTGTAAACCATTTAACACTCAAATTTATATTTTTATTATTAAATTACAAAGGATTTGTACAGCACATGTGAACCAGGATCACAAAACCAGTCATAAGGGTCGATTTTCTGAAATTGAATCTGAGGCTGTTTAAAATCAAAATATTGAGAAAATCGTCTTTAAAGCTGTCCAAATGATGTTCTTAGCAATGCATTTTACTAATCAAAAATTAAGTTGTGAAATATTTATGGTATGAAATTTACTACATATCTTCATAGAACATGATCTTTACTTAATATCCTAATGATTTTTGGCATAATTCGATAATTTTCATCCATATAATTTATTATTAGCTGTTGCTACAAATATACCTGTGCCACTTAAGACTGTTTTTGTGGTCCAGAGTCACATACACTACCGTTCAGAAGTTCGGGGTCAGTAAATTTGTATTTTTTTTTTGTTTTGTTTTTTTAAGAAATTAATACTTTTATTCACCAAGGATGTATTAAGTTAATAATTAAAAGTTTATTAAAAGTTAATAATAAATAATTTACATTGTTATAAAAAATTTATATTTTGAATAAACACTGTACTTTTTAAACTTGTTATTCATGAAAGAATCCTGGAAAAAAAATCAGATTCCAAAAAATATTTGGCAGCACAACTGTTGATATTATCCAACATTGATCATTCTAATAATAAATCAGCATATTCGCATGATTTCTGAAGGATCATGTGACACTTAAGACTGGAGTAACAGCTGATAAATATTCAGCTTTTCATCACAGGAATAAATTCTGTTTTAAAGTATGTTCAAATAAAAAACATTATTTATATTGTAAAAACATTTTGCAATATTACTGTTTTTTTCTGTATTTTAAAATCAAATAAATGCAGCCTTGATGACCATAAGAGACTTCTTTAAACACTATTACAAGTCTTACTGACCCCAAACTTTTGAACGGTAGTGTATATGTGTTCAATAATGAATAAATAGAATTGTTTAAGATCTGGCAGATAGAAAATAAGGGTGGGGGGGGAATTGTTTTTCTGCATAGATGAGAATATAAGAGAGAAACAAAATCATATTAAGCAAAAAATATACAGTGTCAGAGAATGTCTAAGTTAGTAGAGTTAGTCAGAGTATCTTGTCTAAGTTATCTCATTGGAAGTTTTATTTCTTATAAATATTCAGTCTTATGTTGCACAATTGTGCTTTAAGTAAATTAATCTTGTAGGTTGGAGATCGGAAGTTTATATTTTTATGCTTAAAAAAGCTGATGAAGTAACATTTGTTATATTGTCTTTAATCTTACAGCACAAGAAGCACAACAAATGAACAAACACAACATGCACCTGCTGCTCAAGACATGTTATGCAAAAAACACCAGAAAAGTGATTTTGCAGGTTTTTCATCATGTTTTTGAAGCTATTAGCATACGTACATTTTGTGCATGTATTCACAACAAAAAAAAACCATGCCAGTTCTTATTTAAAATGACGTAAAATACTTTGAATGTCAAGTATCAGGAGCGTTTGATCGCACACAGCTTGTGTGGGGATGGATTCAAAGTCACTCCAACTACTCCTTTGAGATCCAGATCATCTTCAGAGACTCCAGGTGGAGTTGTGAAGCGGTAGGTCTGAAGAAGGGAGGTGAAGAACAGGAAGAGCTCCATCCTGGCCAAACTCTCTCCGAGACAAGCCCTGCGACCTGAGAGAAAGGAAATATGTGTTTACAATTCAAACATTTATATCTTCAAAACACTGGGTGTTTAAATATAACCATACCTGCAGAAAAGGGCATGAAAGCATCTCTCTTGACAAACTGGCCCTTTTCATCAAGGAAGTGTTCTGGGTAAAAGCTGTTTGGTTTTTCCCATTCGCTTGGATCCTTCAAAACAGACGTCAGCAGAGGAATGACAGTGGTGCCCTAAAATGAAGAAAAGATCAAAACCTTGATGTTCAAAATGCACATGGTATCTTCTCTAGGCTTTATACGCATTTATTTTTCCGACTGACCTTCTTGATGAAGTATCCATTGAAGGTAACATCACAGCTGGTTATATGTGGTAGGTTCATGGGTACTATGTTGGCCATTCTCTGAGTTTCATGGATCACAGCATCTGTATACGGTAATTTCTTTCTGTCTTCCACCACTGGCTGACGTCCACCAATGATTCTGTCAATCTCCTCCTGAACTCGATCTGCACACAAATCCAACATGTTTATGCCTTTGGACTTCAGCACTGAGGAAAAAACTCTTGACCATACTGTGTTTTTACCCTGTATATGAGGGTATTTGGCCATGAGCATCAAACCCCAGCGCAGAGTCGTTCCTGTGGTGTCAGTACCAGCGACAAAGAGATTTCCCACCGTCATGAGAAGATTTTCATGGTAGAAGTAGGAGTCTTTCTTGCCTGATTGCTAACAAGTACATATAATGAGGAAAACTAAACAACTAAACTTGTAATGATGTTTATTTTGAATATGAAATACCAGACCTCATCACTCTGTTTGCGGATTAGAAAGGAGTCGACAAACCCTCTGCGTTCGTGTGGATTCAGAGTCTCCTGTAGTCCAGTAATCAATTTCACAATTTCAGCTCTGTTTTTCATCAAATTCCTTAGAATGATCCTTTTGCTGTTCAGGAACGGACCCAACCATGGAAATATATTGTATAGCTTATGAGTATTCAGAGAGAGAGAAGAGAAAGATATGCATGTAAAAACAGTTTCAAAGTCATCAAATAATTTCTGGTTAACACACAAATCATACTTCCATACCATCATAGATGCTGATCCAGCAACCCGAACATTTTCGTTCGCCCTGTCCACCATTTCAGTGAATTCAGGGTCTGTGTATTCAAATCTGCTGCCGTACACGATAGATGAGATTATGTTTGACACAGCGTAGTTCACAGGTTGTGTTGTGTCGAAGGCTTTCCCTGTGAAGAGCAAACAACAAACCGTCTCTGAATGGATCTTATAAACTAAGAGCATGATTGCATGTGTGTGTCTCAGCTTTTACCTTCAAACTTATCAAACTCTCCTTTCAGATGCTGAATTTCCTCAATGATTTTCTCTTCACTTCCTCTCTTGCCCATCCCAAAGTCCCGCAGGTTACTGAGAGCGAAGCGTCGCATCTCTTTCCAGCTTTCTCCATTGGAAAAGAGGATCCCTGAACAACACACAACCATCTGACAATAAGTCTAGCAACTAGAAATTTATAAAATAATAAGACATTTAGTTATTCTTACCATGGCCATCATTAAGCATCTTAAAACCTGGTGTAATATCTCGCTCTCCGAACTCATCCGCATAGTTCACAAGAGCTTCTTTAACGGTTTTGTGTCCAACTAGTACCACAACTTTTTTAGGACCCAAAAACATTTGGAATATGTTCCCATAGGTTTTAGAGAGCTGAAGGACACAGACAAAGACATTTACAGACTAATTGCAAAATGTTAGGTTACTATCGCTGTTTAAAAGTGTCAAGTTCTCACCTCACAAAGGCTATCAAAGGGTCTCGTGAGGTCAAGGATCAGCAGGTTCCCCAAGAGCGGCAGTGGTTTGGGTCCTGGTGGCTTTTTCCCTTCTTTCTGAGATTTGGAGTCACATAACAGCCGGTATAACACTAGTAACAACAGAAAAGCTCCCAGTAATGTTCCTGCAATTGGAAAATGCAGCAGAGACTCAACAGCAGCCATTTTTCAGAGCTGCACAGATTCTATGCTGTATCCACACCCTTATAATACGCACATATGGGAGGAACCTCAAGTAAATCCAGGGAGAGTTCGTCACTGCAAACAAAGTAACCATGAGAATTTAGAGCTGGCGTTGTTACATCAGCATCTAGACATCTATCACACTCTTTAACGTATCAGTGAACGTAATATTCAAGTACTAAAACCTTAAAAGCAAGTATGCAAGTTAAAAAAAAAATAACGTAAATAAAAACATGTCAGCCAATCTAGTGTCAGCATACAGTACCTGAACAATCACAATAGAGACAGAGCGACACGCGTCATAATCTGAAAAACAACGCCTACCGGGGGAGAAAGTAACCCAACACTATCCAAGCTGTCAACCCAAAAAACGAGCGTTTAAGGACACAAAAGTAGAGCACAACGTGTCATATTACTCTGAGAACTATGTCCGCTGAAGGGAAATTAAACCGCAACAGAAAACATTCATTATTTAACCATGTCAAATTATTATATCACCATCCTGAAAGGATGAGATATATTTAGAAACTAAATTTATTGGTCTATGTCAGTGCTCCTTTTCCTCACTTAAGGTGAAATATCCTTACATCTACAACTATTTGTGTCCTTAAACACTCGTTTTTTTAAGGTCGACAGCTTATAAAAACGTAGTTATGTGGGGGTTTTTTTAACTTGTTTACTGTACACCTTGTCACACAGCAGCAAAACTAACTTTGGGTGTGCAAAAGGTTTTACATTTGCCAAAAATCCCTGCTGAAAAAAAAAGCATATGCTGGTTAGGTATGTTTTGGTGTTGGGATGCAGGTTTTAGCTGGTTTATGCTGGTCCTTTGCTGGTTTATGCTGGTCCCTGACCAGCAACATGACCAGCATAAACCAGCAAAGGACAAGCATTAACCAGCTAAGGACCAGCATAAATCAGCAAAGGACCAGCATTAACCAGCTAAGGACCAGCATTAACCAGCAAAGGACCAGCATAAACCAGCAAAGGGCCATCATAAACCAGCAAAGGACCAGTATTAACCAGCTAAGGACCAGCATTAACCAGCAAAGGACCAGCATTAACCAGCTAAGGACCAGCATTAACCAGCAAAGGACCAGCATAAACCAGCAAAGGGCCATCATAAACCAGCAAAGGACCAGCATTAACCAGCAAAGGACCAGCATAAACCAGCTAAGGACCAGCATTAACCAGCAAAGGGCCATCATAAACCAGCAAAGGACCAGCATTAACCAGCAAAGGACCAGCATAAACCAGCAAAGGGCCATCATAAACCAGCAAAGGACCAGCATTAACCAGCAAAAGGACCAGCATTAACCAGCAAAGGGCCATCATAAACCAGCAAAGGACCAGCATTAACCAGCAAAGGACCAGCATAAACCAGCAAAGGACCAGCATTAACCAGCAACATGACCAGCATAAACCAGCAAAGGACAAGCATTAACCAGCTAAGGACCAGCATTAACCAGCAAAGGACCAGCATAAATCAGCAAAGGACCAGCATTAACCAGCTAAGGACCAGCATTAACCAGCAAAGGACCAGCATAAACCAGCAAAGGGCCATCATAAACCAGCAAAGGACCAGTATTAACCAGCTAAGGACCAGCATTAACCAGCAAAGGGCCATCATAAACCAGCAAAGGACCAGCATTAACCAGCAAAGGACCAGCATAAACCAGCAAAGGACAAGCATTAACCAGCTAAGGACCAGCATAAATCAGCAAAGGACCAGCATTAACCAACTAAGGACCAGCATTAACCAGCAAAGGACCAGCATAAACCAGCAAAGGGCCATCATAAACCAGCAAAGGACCAGCATTAACCAGCAAAAGGACCAGCATTAACCAGCAAAGGGCCATCATAAACCAGCAAAGGACCAGCATTAACCAGCAAAGGACCAGCATTAACCAGCAAAGGACCAGCATTAACCAGCAAAGGGCCAGCATAAACCAGCAAAGGACCAGCATTAACCAGCTAAGGACCAGCATAAACCAGCAAAGGACCAGCATAAACCAGCAAAGGACCAGCATTAACCAGCAAAGGGCCATCATAAACCAGCAAAGGACCAGCATTAACCAGCAAAGGACCAGCATTAACCAGCAAAGGGCCATCATAAACCAGCAAAGGACCAGCATTAACCAGCAAAGGACCAGCATTAACCAGCAAAAGGACCAGCATTAACCAGCAAAGGACCAGCATAAACCAGCAAAGGGCCATCATAAACCAGCAAAGGACCAGTATTAACCAGCTAAGGACCAGCATTAACCAGCAAAGGGCCATCATAAACCAGCAAAGGACCAGCATTAACCAGCAAATGACCAGCATAAACCAGCAAAGGGCCATCATAAACCAGCAAAGGACCAGTATTAACCAGCTAAGGACCAGCATAAACCAGCAAAGGGCCATCATAAACCAGCAAAGGACCAGCATTAACCAGCAAAAGGACCAGCATTAACCAGCAAAGGGCCATCATAAACCAGCAAAGGACCAGCATTAACCAGCAAAGGACCAGCATTAACCAGCTAAGGACCAGCATAAACCAGCAAAGGACCAGCATTAACCAGCAAAGGGCCATCATAAACCAGCAAAGGACCAGCATTAACCAGCTAAGGACCAGCATAAACCAGCAAAGGACCAGCATTAACCAGCAACATGACCAGCATAAACCAGCAAAGGACAAGCATTAACCAGCTAAGGACCAGCATAAATCAGCAAAGGACCAGCATTAACCAGCTAAGGACCAGCATTAACCAGCAAAGGACCAGCATAAACCAGCAAAGGGCCATCATAAACCAGCAAAGGACCAGTATTAACCAGCTAAGGACCAGCATTAACCAGCAAAGGGCCATCATAAACCAGCAAAGGACCAGCATTAACCAGCAAAGGACCAGCATAAACCAGCAAAGGGCCATCATAAACCAGCAAAGGACCAGTATTAACCAGCTAAGGACCAGCATAAACCAGCAAAGGGCCATCATAAACCAGCAAAGGACCAGCATTAACCAGCAAAAGGACCAGCATTAACCAGCAAAGGGCCATCATAAACCAGCAAAGGACCAGCATTAACCAGCAAAGGACCAGCATTAACCAGCAAAGGACCAGCATTAACCAGCAAAGGGCCAGCATTAACCAGCAAAGGGCCAGCATAAACCAGCAAAGGACCAGCATTAACCAGCTAAGGACCAGCATAAACCAGCAAAGGACCAGCATAAACCAGCAAAGGACCAGCATTAACCAGCAAAGGGCCATCATAAACCAGCAAAGGACCAGCATTAACCAGCTAAGGACCAGCATAAACCAGCAAAGGACCAGCATTAACCAGCAAAGGACCAGCATTAACCAGCAAAAGGACCAGCATTAACCAGCAAAAGGACCAGCATTAACCAGCAAAGGGCCATCATAAACCAGCAAAGGACCAGCATTAACCAGCAAAGGACCAGCATAAACCAGCAAAGGACCAGCATTAACCAGCAACATGACCAGCATAAACCAGCAAAGGACAAGCATTAACCAGCTAAGGACCAGCATAAATCAGCAAAGGACCAGCATAAACCAGCAAAGGCCATCATAAACCAGCAAAGGACCAGTATTAACCAGCTAAGGACCAGCATTAACCAGCAAAGGGCCATCATAAACCAGCAAAGGACCAGCATTAACCAGCAAAGGACCAGCATAAACCAGCAAAGGGCCATCATAAACCAGCAAAGGACCAGTATTAACCAGCTAAGGACCAGCATAAACCAGCAAAGGGCCATCATAAACCAGCAAAGGACCAGCATTAACCAGCATTAACCAGCAAAGGGCCATCATAAACCAGCAAAGGACCAGTATTAACCAGCTAAGGACCAGCATAAACCAGCAAAGGACCAGCATTAACCAGCAAAGGGCCAGCATAAACCAGCAAAGGACCAGCATTAACCAGCTAAGGACCAGCATAAACCAGCAAAGGACCAGCATTAACCAGCAAAGGGCCATCATAAACCAGCAAAGGACCAGCATTAACCAGCAAAGGGCCAGCATTAACCAGCTAAGGACCAGCATAAACCAGCTAAGGACCAGCATAAACCAGCAAAGGACCAGCATTAACCAGCAAAGGGCCAGCATAAACCAGCAAAGGACCAGCATTAACCAGCTAAGGACCAGCATAAACCAGCAAAGGACCAGCATTAACCAGCAAAGGGCCATCATAAACCAGCAAAGGACCAGCATTAACCAGCTAAGGACCAGCATAAACCAGCTAAGGACCAGCATAAACCAGCAAAGGGCCAGCATAAACCAGCAAAGGACCAGCATTAACCAGCAAAAGGACCAGCATTAACCAGCAAAAGGACCAGCATTAACCAGCAAAGGGCCATCATAAACCAGCAAAGGACCAGCATTAACCAGCAAAGGACCAGCATAAACCAGCAAAGGACCAGCATTAACCAGCAACATGACCAGCATAAACCAGCAAAGGACAAGCATTAACCAGCTAAGGACCAGCATAAATCAGCAAAGGACCAGCATAAACCAGCAAAGGGCCATCATAAACCAGCAAAGGACCAGTATTAACCAGCTAAGGACCAGCATTAACCAGCAAAGGGCCATCATAAACCAGCAAAGGACCAGCATTAACCAGCAAAGGACCAGCATAAACCAGCAAAGGGCCATCATAAACCAGCAAAGGACCAGTATTAACCAGCTAAGGACCAGCATAAACCAGCAAAGGGCCATCATAAACCAGCAAAGGACCAGCATTAACCAGCAAAGGGCCATCATAAACCAGCAAAGGACCAGCATTAACCAGCTAAGGACCAGCATAAACCAGCAAAGGACCAGCATTAACCAGCAAAGGGCCAGCATAAACCAGCAAAGGACCAGCATTAACCAGCTAAGGACCAGCATAAACCAGCAAAGGACCAGCATTAACCAGCAAAGGGCCATCATAAACCAGCAAAGGACCAGCATTAACCAGCAAAGGGCCAGCATTAACCAGCTAAGGACCAGCATAAACCAGCAAAGGACCAGCATTAACCAGCAAAGGGCCATCATAAACCAGCAAAGGACCAGCATTAACCAGCTAAGGACCAGCATAAACCAGCTAAGGACCAGCATAAACCAGCAAAGGGCCAGCATAAACCAGCAAAGGACCAGCATTAACCAGCAAAGGGCCAGCATAAACCAGCAAAGGACCAGCATAAACCAGCTAAGGACCAGCATAAACCAGCATTAACCAGCAAAGGGCCATCATAAACCAGCTAAGGACCAGCATAAACCAGCAAAGGACCAGCATTAACCAGCAAAGGGCCATCATAAACCAGCAAAGGACCAGCATAAACCAGCAAAGGACCAGCATAAACCAGCAAAGGGCCATCATAAACCAGCAAAGGACCAGCATAAACCAGCAAAGGGCCATCATAAACCAGCAAAGGGCCATCATAAACCAGCAAAGGACCAGCATAAACCAGCAAAGGGCCATCATAAACCAGCAAAGGACCAGCATAAACCAGCAAAGGGCCATCATAAACCAGCAAAGGGCCATCATAAACCAGCAAAGGACCAGCATAAACCAGCTGAAACCAGCATCCCAGCACCAAAACATACCTAACCAGCATATGCTGTTTTTTTCAGCAGGGATATATCTTTTTTTGTGATAAAAACAAGCATGTAATGAATTACTTTCCAAAATAACTCAGTTACTTTTTAGGGAGTAATACAATATTGCAATGCATTACTTTTTAAAAGTAACTTTACTCATCACTGCCAAAAAAGTAGTGCTATGAAAGTAGTGCCGGTTTTATTTATATGAATAAGCGATCTATCAGACTACAGGATAGGGCTGGATATTTACATTTGAATGACACGTTTAGCATTATATAATTTATTCTATATAACAAACTTTAAAATTCAAGCCTTTGCAAACTTTTGTACTTAAGTAGTATTATGTTGTGAACTATTCATTTTCAGCCAATCAGATAATAATCTCCAACATAAAAAAACACCATTAACTGATGTGAATTTACCTGCTGTAAGCCTATGTTTATTGAGTTTTGATGTAAAATGATATTAAGGATACATATTCAAATGTGAGACCATGGGGGTAAATCCCGGGGTGGGGGGGTTGGGGGTCAAACTACAGTCGTGGCCAAACTACAGTCAAAAGTTGAGAATGACACAAATATTAGTTTTTTTTTTTTTTTACAAAGTTTGCTGCTAAACTGCTTTTAGATCTTTGTTTCAGTTGTTTCTGTGATGTACTGAAATATAATTACAAGCACTTCATACGTTTCAAAGGCTTTTGTCGACAATTACATGACATTTATGCAAAGAGTCAGTATTTGCAGTGTTGGCCCTTCTTTTTCAGGACCTCTGCAATTGGACTGGGCATGCTCTCAATCAACTTCTGGGCCAAATCCTGACTGATAGCAACCCATTCTTTCATAATCACTTCTTGGAGTTTGTCAGAATTAGTGGGTTTTTGTTTGTCCACCCGCCTCTTGAGGATTGACCACAAGTTCTCAATGGGATTAAGATCTGGGGAGTTTCCAGGCCATGGACCCAAAATTGTAACGTTTTGGTCCCCGAGCCACTTAGTTATCACTTTTGCCTTATGGCACGGTGCTCCATCGTGCAGGAAGATGCGTTGTTCTTCACCAAACTGTTGTTGGATTGTTGGAAGAAGTTGCTGTTGGAGGGTGTTTCAAAATTGTGAGTGAGCCCACTCCCTTGGATGAGAAGCAACCCTGTGGCATGACACAGGACTGATGGTAACGCTCACCTTTTCTTCTCTGGACAAGCCTTTTTTCCAGATGCCCCAAACATCGGAAAAGAGGCTTCATTGGAGAATATGACTTTGCCCCAGTCCTCAGCAGTCCATTCGCCATACTTCTTGCAGAAGATTAATCTGTCCCTGTTGTTTTTTGTTTTTTTGGAGAGAAGTGGCTTCTTTGCTACCCTTCTTGACACCAGGCCATCTTCCAAAAGTCGTGGCCTCACTGTGAGTGTAGATGCGCTCACACCTGCCTGCTGCCATTCCTGAGCAAGCTCTGCACTGGTGGCACTCCGATCCCGCAGCTGAATCCTCTTTAGGAGACGATCCTGGCGCTTGCTGGACTTTCTTGGACGCCCTGAAGCCTTCTTAACAAAAATTGAACCTCTTTCCTTGAAGTTCTTGATGATCCTATAAATTGTTGATTTAGGTGCAATATTAGTAGCCACAATATCCTTGCATGTGAAGCAATTTTTATGCAATGCAATGATGGCTTTCTTTGCAGGTCACCATGGTTAGCAATGATTTCAAGCATCACCCTCCTTTTAACACCCTCCCAATCAGCCTGACATAATGATCTCCAGCCTTGTGCTCGTCAACATTCTCACCTGAGTTAACAAGAGGATTACTGAAATGATCTCAGCAGGTCCTTTAATGACAGCAATGAAATGCAGTGGAAAGTTTTTTTCGGGATTAAGTTCATTTTCATGGCAGAAAAGGACTATACAATTCATCTGATCACTCTTCATAACATTCTGGAGTATATGCAAATTGCTAATATAAAAACTTAAGCAGCAACTTTTTTCTAATTTCCAATATTTATGTAATTCTCAAAACTTTTGGCCACGACTGTACACACGAGTCAGCTGCGGCTCAATTAATGTTGAACTCCAGTAAATAGGGTATTTTATTCACTTAAATAAAGCGATTCTCTTTAATGTAGTTGATGCAGACTCATTCATAAATTAGTTGCGGCAAAAATGCTGAATACCGATGTAATTTTCCATGAAACTGCTATATTAGCCATTAAAATATGACTTATCTAGTTAACGTTAGCTTGTTTACCATAGCTTGTTGCATAATGCACTGCAACTAAGACGCCAAAGCCGTTTCCCATGCATTGTTTTATTTGTGACGACTTGGCATAATGTTAACTTAATATTAACGGTCACAATTAGAATATTGTTTAACAGAGGCCAGCTAGTAGGTGCTGTGCAGGTAAACCTCACTCCCCTGATTTCAAGAGATAAACTAGCGAGCGTCCGCCTTTCGTACCAAAGATCCGGGTTCGAGCCCCGCTCGTCGCGAGTGAGAGGAGTTTCATTTAGCTGTGCATTTACTAAATGATCACTGTGTTACGTCCGAACTGACCTCACATTGTTAAACGATGTTAAACGAAATTTACGCCCATGTGTGAGACCATATTAGAGAATTTTATTTTAACTGTCTACCGAATTAATACATTCCTCAATTTAAAGTTTTTGATCTATACAATGTGTTAATCTATTACCAGAAAACGTACGATCAAATAATTAAACCTCATATCTTTGTAACTAACTGAAATGAAAACTCTTTCATGCTTTATTCTTGACACATTTGACTTTAAAACACTATTATGAGTTTTATTGCTTATCTTTCATATATTATAATTTTTACAATAACTCACAACAGACAAACAAAAAGTTTATGAGTGCATCTCTCACCTCCGTCACACTTTAACCTGGAGTGACTTCATACCTGCTTTCTCAGACCTGATTAGGCAATGCAAAAACTTCAGAGGCTTTAGAATGTAAAACCATGTGACAAACACTAACTGCCTTGTCATTCAAATCAGCTCTAAAAAAAATTGGTCACAGATCTGTCATGAGGGTCACTGAGGGTGTTAAATTATTATTACAGTAATATTATTTGTGAATTTGGGACTCAAAAACACTTGGATTGTCATTGTACATATCAGTAAAAAAAATTCCATAAAATCATATTTAATTTGTAAAATGAAACGTGTAAGTTAAAAAATGGCATTAACGTAAGGATAAAGCAGGAAACTACACAACAACAGAATAAATTAATGGACTGATGTCATGTCAAATAATGCAATATTGTAATTATCAACAAAGTCTATAGAAAGCTTAATATTTCAATAAAGTTTTTATTCTTTGATAAAATTGTACTTATTTCAAAAAGCTGGTTGCTGACTGTTTAAAAGTCATAATTATGGCAAAAAATGTCAAAATTAGTGCTCTGTGAAAGAATGTTTGTGCTTCGCAAGAGGTCGCTATTGCACTTATTTTACATTTAAAACAACGTTCAGTGAATTACAATCTTGCAAATAGCCTCAAAATGCTTAGAGGGTTTGCACTTGCACCACGATTTGGTCAGTTTTTCGGATGCACGACCATATTGGCGATACTCAGATGTAAACAACAGCATGGATCCTACAGTTAATGTACTACTGAATGTGTTGTTCTGTTCATTGAAAAATGTGTGGAAGCTGTTAAATTATATAGAGAAGGACTTCGTAAGCAGGAAAGGGCACAACATTTTGACAAACTAAACATAATAGGTGGTAAAGATGGTAAAGCCTAATATTTCACCTACCTGACTCGAAATTATAAGAACAAACACGAATGTTGTCAAGATTTTTGTCCTGGAAATCATGGTTCACTCTGGCCAACCACAATGCCTTTTGTTTCTCAGACATTTTTTTTTTTTTTTTGCACACTATCTTTGATTTGTTATAACTTTTTGCAGTCTATAGTAGGCCTACTCCAAATGTTTTTCCTGGTCTGACCGATTTGTACAGCCCAAAACATGACAATAATTGACCATTTTCAGCAACAATAATCAGCAAGATATGCAAGTTTCGTTCAACAGTGTTATTGTTTACTGCTGACATTTACTTCAATCAGGAGCGTCTGATCACACACAGCTTGTGTGGCGATGGATTCAACGTGATTCCAACTATTCCATTGAGATCCAGCTCATCTCTAGATACTCCAGGTGGAGTTGTGAAGCGGTAGGTCTGAAGAAGGGAGGTAAAGAACAGGAAGAGCTCCATCCTGGCCAAACTCTCTCCAACACAAGCCCTGCGTCCTGAGAGGTAGAAAAAGAGAAAGAGGCATTTGAAATGTCTAATTCAGTTTAAAATGCTATCTAGATAGGCAGCACTAGGTCTGCAACAGAGCCGCTCTATTTGTTTCAATCTAATCTGCTTCAGCGGTCTAACGCTTGTCAGTGTCAAAATAATTTAGATAACCAATCAAATCAAAGAAGGCGGGGCTTCATGGTTCACAGAAGCTGAAGACGAACTCCAGAGCAACGCTTCAGTTTTGAAGCGTTTCGGTTCTTTCCAGTGGCGGCTACTGGTCTGTCAAATAGGGGAAGCTCATTTTCGGTCTACATCATAAAATTGTCTATTTATTTAAAAGTAAATTCTGCCCTATGTTCCTTTTCAAGAAAATGGTCTGTGACCCTGTCGTACCAACTAGGCGTCTTTTCCAGTGACTTTTCGTGTGCAGTTTCATATGAATGAATGATCTAAAAAAAAAAAATTAAACTCTGTAAAAGTGAAACAAGGAATGTGGTGTATAATTGTGTGAAATGTATGATGAAAATCAAGCAATTTCGCCAAGCAAATATAAAGAAATAGGTTGCAGCAGTTTTTATTTCGACTGAACTTGAGAAATCCACGATGGGACTGAGCGGCCGCAGAGAGCGCGAACGAATAGCTTCAGCGATTCCTTATAGGACAAAATCGCTGTCAGTCAAAATGACATGCAATCTTTTGACAGACCCTCCAATCATCACGCAGAAGCTCAGCGTCCAGGCCAGCCCACTCCTCATTCACCCCCAGAGACGCTGAGCGTCCGTGGGCGGGACATAATCGCAGCGTTTATCCAATGACCGTCTAGTTTCAAAGCACTGAAAAAAAACGTTCAAAGCAGCCCCATTGAAGTCAATGGACGCTGGGCTTCAATGGGGAAATGCACTGTGACGCTACGGGAATGTATGAGAAGAAAATCAAGTCAGCCGACCTGCTATATCTAACTGATTCTGAACGAACTCGTCTTTGAGATGAACGTTTTCTAACGCATTTTTAGTCAATAAAATGTTAATACAATAGTACGTAATTTGACCATTAATTTTGTGACATTATAGGGGAAGCTGAGCTTCCCTTGCAGTCTTAAAGAAATCGCCACTGGTTCTTTCAACTACAGTGAATAAATTAAGGAAAAATAAATTCAGTATTGAGGAAATACTTTTCAAAATACTGTGTTCTTAGCCTGTATATGACGGTATTTGCCCATAAGCATCAAACCCCAACGCAAAGTTGTTCCTGTGGTGTCAGTACCAGCAACAAACAGATTTGCCACAGAGTTCATAAGGTTCTCATTGTGAAAATAGTCCTTCTTTCCGGATTTCTGTCAGATGCAATCCACAAAATGCATATTTAATACCTATTATACCAACATAATATTCTAAAAAACTCAAAATGACAAGTGCTTTATTGAAAAAACTCAAAAACAAAAAACAAAATGAAAGTCAACCTATTCATATCTTGTGCAAACTGCTAATTTTCATCTGCCAAGGGGATCATTGAAAAATTATATACCTCGTCGTTCTGTTTGCGGATGAGAAAGGAGTCGACAAACCCTCTGCGGTCCTGTGAATTTAGAGTCTCCTGAAGCGCATTGATTAACTTCATCGATTGTTGTCTGTTTTGCACCATATTTTTTACAATAATCCTTTTGTTTTTTAGAACCCAACCACGGAAATATGTTGTAAACCTAGACATGGACACAAGAGAGACACAATCGGAGACACAAGAGACTGATGTTGACCAAAAATGGGTGCCTTGTTGTGAATAAATAATATGGTTAACATATTAACAGTATACATATTATTAACATATTGGTTTATACTCACCCACATAGAAATTGTTCCACCAACCCGAACATTTCCATTCGCCCTGTCGACCATTTCAGTAAATTCAGGGTCTGTGTATTCAAATCTGCTGCCGTACACAATAGATGAGATGATGTTTGACACAGCGTAGTTCACAGATTGTGTTGTGTCAAAAGGTTTCCCTAAGCTAAGATCTTATATACTAAGGGCATGATTGCATGTGTGTGTCTTAGCCTTTACCTTCAAACTTATCAATCTCTCCTTTCAGATACTGAATTTCCTCAATGATTTTCTCTTCACTTCCTCTCTTGCCCATCCCAAGGTCCCGAAGGTTGCTGAGAGTGAAGCGTCGCATTTCTTTCCAGTTCTCTCCGTTGGAAAAGAGAATCCCTGATCAATAAAAAAACATCAGACAATGAATCAGCAACACAGCGGACAATGATTATGCAATGAGCACACTAACCTCTTTGGGACATATACAGTGTCAGATTTTAGGTTTTTCATTGTTAAAGTGGCTGATTCCCAGCAAATCAGCTCTCATTTATGACAAATGTAATGAAAATCTAATTTCCTTCAGTATTTGTACGCATTTGAGTCCATTTCATTGGTCTGGAGAGGCCATGAAGATCTGAAAGCTTGTGTTTGTTTTGCAAAATGTCTAGCATTTACAGTTTCATGCTCGTCGTTCATTATCCTGAAACCAGGTCCAATATCTCTGTTGCCAAACTCTTCTGCATTGTTCACAAGAGCTTCTTTGACAGTTTTGTATCCAACCAAGATAACAGTTTTTCTGGGACCCAAAAACAACTCTTCATTATCTACAAAACTCTTGTACTGGAATATTGTTTTGATGTAATTTATAAATCTTGCCCACCAGACACAAGGTTCATCAGTGCATCTCTCACCTCTGTGCTCTGTCACACTTCAACCTGAAGTGAGTTCAGACCTGATTAGGCAATAAACTGTTCGTCAGAGGGTTTAGGATGTAAAATCATGTGTCATGTACACTAAATGGACCTGTCAATCAAATCAGCTCTCCAAGATGGGTCAGAGATCTGTTGTGAGGGTCTCTAAGGGAGTTAAATGTAAAAATAAAATGCAACCAATTATATAATTATAAACCGTTAGGATAACGCAGCATCTGTGCAGAAAACCCTTACAATATCTTATGAAGTAGATGTCAAAGCTTGTGGATGCAACAAACTCTACAGTATCTTGGTGTAAATTTGTGTCACTCTACGTAAGGTTTATGTTTACTGTATGTATATATGTATGTACACATACACATACAGTATACAAACAAAGCAGATAAGCACAAAACAAAGATACACGCAGACCCACACAGTCATCACCACCAAAAAAAACAAAAAAAAACAGTTTGCCATAAAACATTTTATTTGTGAAGTAAAACTTGTGCGTTTTTAAAAAATTTCATTAAGTGAGGATAAAACAAAACAAAAAAACAATTTTCGCCACAAAAGTAGTGAATACATTCATTGACAGATGTCAGAAGCAAACATGTTTTAATTATTAGCAGATATCTAAATACTGGCACTGCCTCCTGTCATAAATCAAGTTTGAATGGCTCAATGTAGATTTTAACTTTATTCTCAACAAAAAAAAAAATTGGGTATATCGATACGAAATGTAAGGAATCTCATTTTCACTATATACATATATAGATATACTTAGAAAAGGCGTACTGTTAAACAAGTGCAGAAATCACCCAAGTCATACTACAACAAGGCAACATTTGTTTCTGATGACATTTTCTTCAATCAGGAGCGTCTGATCGCACACAGTTTGTGTGGGGATGGATTTAAAGTCACTCCCACTACTCCCTTGAGATCCAGCACATCTTCAGATACTCCAGGTGGAGTTCTGAAGCGGTAGGTCTGAAAAAGGGAGGTGAAGAACAGGAACAGCTCCATCCTGGCCAAACTCTCTCCAACACAAGCCCTACGTCCTGAGAAACAGAGGGGGAATGTGTTTACAATTCAAACATTTATATCTTCAAAACACTGGGTGTTTAAATATAACCATACCTGCAGAAAAGGGCATGAAAGCATCTCTCTTGACAAACTGGCCCTTCTCATCAAGGAAGTGTTCTGGGTAAAAGCTGTTTGGTTTTTCCCATTCGCTTGGATCCTTCAAAACAGACGTCAGCAGAGGAATAACAGTGGTGCCCTAGAAAATGGAGAAATGACCAAAAACCTTGATGTTCAAGATGCATAAGATATGTTCTCTAGGCTTTATTTGTATTCATTCTTCTGGCTGACCTTCTTGATGAAGTATCCATTGAAGGTTACATCACAGCTGGTTATATGTGGTAGATTCAGTGGTACAATGTTAGCCATTCTCTGAGTTTCATGGATCACAGCATCTGTATACGGTAATTTCTTTCTGTCTTCCACCACTGGCTGACGTCCACCAATGACTCTGTCAATCTCCTCCTGAACTCGATCTGCACACATATGCAACATGTTTGTTCCTTTGGACTCCATAAACTTCAGCACTGAGGAAAAAACTCTTGACCATACTGTGTTTTTACCCTGTATATGAGGGTATTTGGCCATAAGCATCAAACCCCAGCGCAGAGTCGTTCCTGTGGTGTCAGTACCAGCGACAAACAGATTTCCCACCGTCATGAGAAGATTTTCATGGTAGAAGTAGGAGTCTTTCTTGCCTGATTGCTAACAAATACATATAATGAGGAAAACTAAACAACTAAACTTGTAATGATGTTTATTTTGAATATGAAATACCAGACCTCATCACTCTGTTTGCGGATTAGAAAGGAGTCGACAAAACCTCTGCATTCGTGTGGATTCAGAGTCTCCTGTAGTCCAGTAATCAATTTTACATATTTAACTCTGTTTATCAACAAATTCCTTAGAATGATTCTTTTGCTGATCAGGAACGGACCCAACCATGGAAATATATTGTATAGCTTATGAGTATTCAGAGAGAGAAGAGAAAGATATGCATGTAAAAACAGTTTCAAAGTCATCAAATAATTTCTGGTTAACACACAAATCATACTTCCATACCATCATAGATGCCGATCCAGCAACCCGAACATTTTCGTTTTCTCTGTCAACCATTTCAGTGAATTCAGGGTCTGTGTATTCAAATCTGCTGCCGTACATGATAGATGAGATGATGTTTGACACAGCGTAGTTCACAGGTTGTGTCGTGTCAAAGGCTTTCCCTGTGAAGAGCAAACAAAAAAACGTCTCTCAATGGATCTTATAAACTAAGAGCATGATTGCACATGTGTGTGTCTCAGCTTTTACCTTCAAACTTATCAAACTCTCCTTTCAGATACTGAATTTCCTCAATGATTTTTTCTTCACTTCCTCTCTTTCCCATCCCAAGGTCCCGCAGGTTACTGAGAGCGAAGCGCCGCATCTCTTTCCAGCTTTCTCCATTGGAAAAGAGGATCCCTGAACACATTACCATCTCACAATAAGCCTAGTGACTAGAAATTAATAAACCACATTAAGACATTTAATTATTCTTACCATGGCCATCATTAAGCATCTTAAAACCTGGTGTAATATCTCGCTCTCCGAACTCATCCGCATAGTTCACAAGAGCTTCTTTAACGGTTTTGTGTCCAACTAGCACCACAACTTTTTTAGGACCCAAAAACACTTGGAATATGTTCCCATAGGTTTTAGACAGCTGAAGGACATAAAGACATTTACAGACTAATTGCAAAATGTTAGGTTACTATCGCTGTTTAAAAGTGTCAAGTTCTCACCTCACAAAGGCTGTCAAAGGGTCTCGTGAGGTCAAGGATCAGCAGGTTCCCCAAGAGCGGCAGTGGTTTGGGTCCTGGTGGCTTTTTTCCTTCTTTATTTGATTTGGAGTCACATGACATCCAGTATAACACTAATAACAACAGAAAAGCTCCCAGTAATGTTCCTGCAATTGGAAAATACAGCAGAGACTCAACAGCAGCCATTTTTCAGAGCTGCACAGATGCTCTGCTGTATCCAAAACCTTATGATGCGCATAAATGGGAGGAACCTCAGGTAAATCCAGGGAGAGTTCATCACTGCAAACAAAGTAACCATGAGAATTTAGAGCTGGTGTTGTTACATCAGCATCTAGACATCTATCACACTCTTTAACGTATCAGTGAACGTATTCAAGTACTAAAACCTTAAAAGCAAGTATGCAAGTTAAAATAAAATAATGTAAATAAGAACATGTCAGCCAATCTAGTGTCAGCATACAGTAACTTACCTGTGCAATCACGATTGGTTCGGTGCACAAGATGGCGCAGGTGAGCTTCGGCGACGCGCGTGTGTGAATACTTCCAGTCTTTGAGGCGGGGTCTCAGGGAACATTGGCTCAACTTTACTCGGTGCTTATGCAGACACCATTGTTGTTATAGACTTTTGCAACGTTCGCGAAGTCAAATGACTGACTTACTGCTTGTTCTCCTTCTTCTTCTTTGACTTTCAATGCTGGTTATGTCAATGACTGCTGATGCACGCAAGTCTGTTTGTTGTGGAGATATTTCCACGCCCTGAAACGTGACTCTGAACGAAACGAACTGTGATTAGTCGTTTGACATGCCGGTCAAACGGCCGTATGGGCGGACCTGGATTCCGGTTGCATGATAGCCCCTAAGCCAAGAAATCTACTAGTTTACGATAAAACCTAAGGGTCAATTTAAGGACTTAACAGCTCCCTGAAATCATCTCTAACTCAGTATCTGCAGGATTTATAAGCTAAAATGTAAAAAAATTTAAACTCAAAGACTTTTAAGACTTTTTTAAGACCTGCAAAGATAAAATGAAACCTGGAATTAATGTTTTTCGAAATAAATAGCAAATAGTAGTATATCAAAGACCGGAAAAACATATCATCCTTATATTATTGCGTACCTCAATGATTGCTTCATTATTTCTTCTGTTGATAATAGCACAGGTACCTCTCAGAGATGTCTATTTGATGTCTGCATTTACATCTACAAGACGTTTTTTTTAGATTTTTTTGCTCATCTGCAATACGTCTATTGGACGTTTCCTATCAGATGTCAAATAGACGTCTATTAGATGTCTTTAAGATGTTTATGAATTAGAATGTATGTAAAACTGACATCTTACAGACATCTGCCAGATGTTTATACACAGCAGATGCTTTCCAGATCAAGTGATCTTTAACAGACATCTTGCAGACGTACCTGTGCTATCTGGGTAATAATCCACAGGGATCTCTTCATTCACACAAACTACTGGACATTTATGGAGAGCTGATCGTGTTCTTGCTGCTATTTATAAGCTCATATAAGGTTTGCAACCGTCAAACGAGATGATCAGAGATTTCTGCAATATGTTTTATTAATTTTATTTTGTAACATCACTTAACATAATTTAATTATGGTATAGGTTTGCATTTATTAAAAGATCGGTTTGCATTTCCCTGTGTGTTTCTATTAATATTTAGGCTGTTTTGTGAATTATGTTGCATAATCATTATCTGTCTCTAAGCAGTGCATACAGTCGGTCTATATTTTTGTGATTTTTTGCATTTATTAACAAATAAATCTAATCTTTAAATTAATTATAACTAGGCTATTTATTAGTTGTATCCTTTTACGGTCCGTGTTTTCATTTATAAATATGTTTGAAGCAAAGTTATCTATGTGTAAAATATTAAAATATGTTGTGAAAATGTTGATGGAACAAACTGATGTGCAGAACTGAGAAACGGATATTATTGACGAGCAAGCCGTGTCTCACTAATGAATCTCAGTTAAATTTACATAACTGGTAAAGAAAAAATATATTGTGTAGCTGTGTGTGCACATCACCAGTTGAACTTCATTTCGTAGACAGTATACTAGGGATTAACTTGTTAGTGTATTTCATTCATTCACCGGACCCGAACATACGTCAAAAGCCACTGGCTCAATTAACATATATAGTGTAATAGTAATAGCAGTTATCACTTTCATTTTAAGTGATATTATAAATCCTGTAAACATGTATGTAAACAAACATGTAATGAAATATGTAGTAAAGCTCATTTGGCAGACAAAAAAAAAAAAGTTCTTTAATATGGTCTCACATTTAAAAATGTGTTTTTTTTCTGCTGGAGGTTATTGTCTGATTGGTACAAGAGTTTGCAAGAGCTTGAATTTTAAAGTCTCTTATAAATGATACACTGCTAAACATGTCATTTAAATGTAAATATCCATCCCTGTCCTGTATAAATCGCTGATAAATAACACCAGCACTACTTTTATAGCACTACTTTCTTTAGCAATGTTGAGGAAATTTACTTTTAAAAGTAATGCATTACAATATTGTATTACTCCCTAAAAACATATTCCTCAATGGCATGTTTTTGATCTATACAATGTGTTAATCTATTATCAAAAACTACAATCAAATCATTAAGCTTTCCATTCAAACCTGATTTCTTTGTAACAAACTGAAATGAAAACTCTCTTCTATGTTTTATTGTTTATTTTATATATTGTAATTTTCACAGTAACTCAGAGAAACATGTATCCTGAGTTTATGAGTGCATCTCTCACCTCTGTCACACTTTAACCTGAAGTGACTTCAGACCTTCTTTCTCAGACCTGATTAGGCAATGCAAAAAAAAATTCTCAATTTCTCATATTCGTGATTCCTGAATTTATATATGAAAACTTCGTTTTGAAGTGCATTCGTTATGTTTGTATAAGAAAATTTGAAAAGTTGATTTAATATTATTGATAATTCTTAGAAGTTAAAAGTTAAGAAAAAAGGAATTAGCTTGTAGTCTATATATATATCGAAATAAAATAATTCTTGATCATATTTAACATTGGAGAATCACTGACAAAATTTAGAGTATTTCGAAAACGAAACTATTTAAATCTGTATAAATGAGAGACAAAATAAATCACAACAAGAACAATCTGTATTTTTCTTGTAATCAAGAACATTTCTTTTGACAAAATTACCTAATTAATGCTAAATGATGTTTGACAGTGAACGCATCTCCACCGCATAGTCGCATATTAAATATGCGGGTCGGGTACAATATTTTATTTCTTACTTACAACACGATTTGGTCAGTTATCCGGATGCACGGCCACATTGGCGATATTCGGATGTAAACTACAGCATGGATTGCACGATTAATGTACTACAAATACGTTGTTCTGCTAATTTATGCTGTCTAAACTACTGAAACATGTGGAAGCTGTAAAATTATATAGAGAAGGACTTTGTAAGCAGGAAAGGGCACAACATTTTGACAAACTTAAGTTAATAGGTGGTAAAGATACATACAGGCTAGAGATATTAACCTTTATTAGCATATTTTACCTAATTGACTGAAAATTATAAGAACAAACATGAATGCTAGAAATCCTGGTTCAGTTTGGCCAACCACAAATGCCTTTTGTTCCTTAGACAGCTTTTTGCAGTCTATAGTACACCAAATGTTTTTCCTGGTCTGACCGATTAGTATAGCCCAAAACATGACAATAATTTACCATTTTCAGCAGCAATAATCAGCAAAATATGCAAGTTTCATCCGGTACAGTGGCATTGTTTACAGTACATTCAGTGCTGCCAATATGGCCAATTGATGACGCGTTGTGAAAACACTCTATAGGTGTTACTGATCGTGCTGGTAAGACGAGACGTGAGACCAACTCAAATAAAGTATCCTTTTAATCTTGAACTTGACAATAACAGGGAATATCCACACACGTGAAGCAAACTCAAATAATGACCGACAATAGACTGAACTCAAAGACAGACTTATAAAGCAAACTAATCAAGACACACAGGTGATACAGATAATGACTAAACAAGGACTAAACCAAATGATTACAAACTGACGGGGGAAGACAGAGGGAGAAACCAAATCAGAATAGTGAAAACACAAGGCAGAAGACAAGAAACATAAGGCTACATATGACATTACGTCCCCCTCCCGGTAGGCGCGTCTCGCGCCGTGATGGAAACACCGGGGAGGGGGGGCGGGCGCCCTGGAGGCCGTTACGGGGCAGGACCTTGCTGGGTTGGGAAGGCCTCCAGGGCGGAACAGGAAGCCATGGCAGATCAGGCGGCCACGGCCGGACAGGTAGTTCGAGGGGCCATGGCGGATCAGGCGGCCACGGCCGGACAGGCAGTTCGAGGGGCCATGGCGGATCAGGCGGCCACGGCCGGACAGGCAGTTCGAGGGGCCATGGCAGGTCAGGCGGCCACGGCCAGACAGGCAGTTCGAGTGGCCATGGCGGTTCAGGAGGCCACGGCCAGACAGGCAGTTCAGGTGGCCATGGCGGTTCAGGTGGCCACGGCCAGACAGGCAGTTCGAGGGGCCATGGCGGATCAGGCGGCCACGGCCGGACAGGCAGTTCGAGGGGCCATGGCGGATCAGGCGGCCACGGCCGGACAGGCAGTTCGAGGGGCCATGGCGGATCAGGCGGCCACGGCCGGACAGGCAGTTCGAGGGGCCATGGCAGGTCAGGCGGCCACGGCCAGACAGGCAGTTCGAGTGGCCATGGCGGTTCAGGAGGCCACGGCCAGACAGGCAGTTCAGGTGGCCATGGCGGTTCAGGTGGCCACGGCCAGACAGGCAGTTCGAGGGGCCATGGCGGATCAGGCGGCCACGGCCGGACAGGCAGTTCGAGGGGCCATGGCAGGTCAGGCGGCCACGGCCAGACAGGCAGTTCAGGTGGCCATGGCGGATCAGGAGGCCACGGCCAGACAGGCAGTTCAGGTGGCCATGGCGGTTCAGGTGGCCACGGCCGGACAGGCAGTTCAGGTGGCCATGGCGGTTCAGGTGGCCACGGCCGGACAGGCAGTTCAAGTGGCCATGGCGGATCAGGCGGCCACGGCCAGACAGGCAGTTGGCCATGGCGGATCAGGAGGCCACGGCCAGACAGGCAGTTGGCCATGGCGGATCAGGCGGCCACGGCCAGACAGGCAGTTGGCCATGGCGGATCAGGCGGCCACGGCCAGACAGGCAGTTGGCCATGGCGGATCAGGAGGCCACGGCCAGACAGGCAGTTCAGGTGGCCATGGCGGATCAGGCGGCCACGGCCAGACAGGCAGCTCAGGTGGCCATGGCGGATCAGGCGGCCATGGCCAGACAGGCAGTTCAGGTGGCCAAGGCTGGGCAGTCCCCGTGGCCCTGGCCTCAGTCCTCGGCCAGACCACGTGGACTCGGGGTATGTAGCCCCCCCCCCCAAAATTTTCTTTGGGAAATTCAGCAGTTCATAGGGGGGATACTCTGGAAGGCTGGGTTGGACCAGCGGAGGCTCTGGAAGGCCGGGTTGGGCCAGAGGAGGTTTTGGAGGACTGAGTGTAACCAGCGAAGGCTCTGGACGACTGGACGGGACCAGCGAAGGCTCTAGACGGCTGGACGGGACCAGCGAAGGCTCTGGAAGACTGGACGTGACCAGCGAAGGCTCTGGACGGCTGGACGGGACCAGCGAAGGATCTGGACGACTGGACGGGACCAGCGAAGGCTCTGGACGGCTGGACGGGACCAGCTGAGGCTCTGGACGGCTGGACGGGACCAGCTGAGGTTCTGGACGGCTGGACGGGACCAGCTGAGGCTCTGGACGGCTGGACAGGACCGGCTGAGGCTCTGGACGGCTGGACGAGACTGGCGGAGATTCAGGACGGCTGGGCAGAACCAGTGGGGACTCAGGACGGCTGGGCGGAACCAGCGGGGACTCAGGACGGCTGGGCGGAACCAGCGGGGACTCAGGACGGCTGGGCGGAACCAGCGGGGACTCAGGACGGCTGGGCGGAACCAGCGGGGACTCAGGACGGCTCTCTTAAGGAGCGGGCTCTGGACGGCGCTCTTGAGGAGCGGGCTCTGGACGGCGCTCTTGAGGAGCGGGCTCTGGATGGCGCTCTTGAGGAGCGGGCTCTGGACGGCTGGACGACCCCAGCGGAGATTCAGGAGGGCTGGGCGTCTCCAGCGGAGACACTGAAGGAGCTAGCTCTGGGCGAGCGGTCACTGGAGGGCGCTCTGGCGGCGCAGTCACTGGAGGGCGCTCTGGCGGCGCAGTCACTGGAGGGCGCTCTGGCGGCACAGTCACTGGAAGGCTGGGCGGAATCAGCGGAGGTTCAGGAAGGCTGGACAGGACCAGCGGACGATCAGGAAGGCTGGGTGAAACCAGTGGAGGTTCAGGAAGGCTGGACAGGATTAGCGGAGGATCAGGAAGGCTGGGCGGAACCAGCGGAGACTTGGGAGAGAGAATAGGCGCTGTAAACTCCTGAGGAATCGCCATGTCCATCAGATCCATTATATCCTCCTTGGCCGGGAACTCAGGAGCACTGGCCATCCAGACTGAGGGATCAGGGATAGCGGTCACCTCGACCGGGAGATCAGGAGCTGTGGCCAGCGGTGTTGGGCTGAGGAAGCCTAAGGAGCTCTGGAGGGTTGCCGGATGTTTAGGGCGAGGCAGGCGGTCTGAACTGTTGGACCGGTATGTAGAGGCACTTGGCGTTGGGTGAGCCGGTGCGATGTATTGTGTTTCTGAGGGGGTTGGACTTCGGATCGGACCGTCATTCTCTCATTGCTCTATTTCGAAACTGGAGCCATTTAAATAGAGAATAATGTTAACTAACTCGACAAATGGGAAATCATGGACAGAGAGATCACAACGAATAATATCCTTGTTCAACCCCAACAGAAACACAATGCCAATAGAGGCGTCGGGCCAGCTCACCCGATGATAAAGCTCAAGGAAATCCTCCACATACCGCTCCAACTCCCGACCGCTCTGCCTCAAGCTCCATAGGCGTTCCTCAGCACTGCAGTTATGGTCGGTCATTCTGTTACTGATCATGCTGGTAAGACGAGACGTGAGACCAACTCAAATAAAGTATCCTTTTAATCTTGAACTTGATAATAACAGGGAATATCCACACACGTGAAGCAAACTCAAATAATGACCGACAATAGACTGAACTCAAAGACAGACTTATAAAGCAAACTAATCAAGACACACAGGTGATACAGATAATGACTAAACAAGGACTAAACCAAATGATTACAAACTGACGGGGGAAGACAGAGGGAGAAACCAAATCAGAATAGTGAAAACACAGGGCAGAAGACAAGAAACATAAGGCTACATATGACAATAGGCCTATTACAGCTTTAATTATCTGTGGAGTTTTACAAAAAGTCCAAAGTGGTAAGTTTCACACTTAGCTGAGTATTATTTACATATATACATTGACTTAATAGAACAAGTATAAATCCAACGCATACTGAAATGAGCTAAGATGCTTTGTTTCTGTGTTTTCTTTTAAGGACTGCTGATATTTTACCGTCTGATTGCACACAGCTTGTGTGGGGATGGATTCAAGGTGAGTCCGACTATTCCTTTGAGATCCAGATCATCTTCAGAGACTCCAGTTGGAGTTGTGAAGCGGTAGGTCTGAAGAAGGGAGGTGAAGAACAGGAATAGCTCCATCCTGGCCAAACTCTCTCCAACACAAGCCCTGCGTCCTGTGTAAGAGAGATTTTAATTCAAATTAAAATGCTATCTAGATAGGCAGCACACTAGGTCTGGAAAAGAGCCACTGTATTTGTTTTAAAGGGAAACCCAGGTATTAAGACTTGTATGGCCCTGCTGAAAAAACAGCATATGCTGGTTAGGTTTTGGTGCTGGGATGCTGGTTTATGCTGGCCATTTGCTGGTTTATGCTGGTCCTTGACCAGCAACATGACCAGCATAAACCAGCAAAGGACCCACATTAACCAGCTAAGGACCAGCAAAAACCAGCAAAGGACCAGCATAAACCAGCTAAAACCAGCATCGCAGCACCAAAACCTACCTAACCAGCACATGCAGTTTTTTCCAGCAGTGGGCTTAATAAAATGTAAATGATGTCTCTTACTGAAATGTAGCAGAAAACCCATGAAAGACCCTATTTAAAAAATCCACATCGTTTTATACATATGACTATAAGGGGCACCATTATTTTGATGACGTGAAATAGCTGTACTCAGTGAGCTACTGCTTCTAACTGTCCATATTTTTACTGCAACACATCTCCGAAAATAAAATACTGATACAATGCATTGCGATACATTGTGCAGCTTTTTGTGAAGTAAGTCTTCACTGCTTTTCCTAGCAAAGAAGAAGAGCAAAAAAAATAGGAAAATGCTTG
The DNA here is from genome assembly GCF_049309525.1 of Garra rufa. Taxonomy (NCBI): domain Eukaryota; kingdom Metazoa; phylum Chordata; class Actinopteri; order Cypriniformes; family Cyprinidae; genus Garra; species Garra rufa. The sequence continues at coordinate 20,467,781 of NC_133361.1, forward strand.
TTGCAAATAAAACTCCCTAAACACCCACGTGTTTGTTCTCTCCACTTTAGCCCTGATGGCTTTGAGGCTTTTAGTAGACCACAGCTACTGAAAGAGCTTACAAAATGGCAGAAACAAAAAGCTCTAGATGCAATCGTGGCAGCCACTGAAGGAGTTTCTCATTGCCGATTTCACTTGATATCTGGGCGTTTAGGCTCCTTATGGGGAAAATCGATGGTACAACATGGATACCTTTTGAAATGACTTGATTTCACCTGCAAAATTTTGTAGAGCTGGAATACACTATAAGACCTTTGGCCAGATTTGCATTTTGGACAGTTAGTTATGTATTTGGACAGATGGCTGGTGCTTATGACAGGCACAGATCCAGAAACTTTTTTAATCTTATGTTGACATTTCGCTGTACCTGCAGAAAAGGGTATAAAGGCATCTCTCTTGACAAACTGGCCCTTTTCATCAAGGAAGTGTTCTGGGTAAAAGCTGTTTGGTTTTTCCCATTCAGTTGGATCCTTCAAAACAGACGTCAGCAGAGGAACCACAGTGGTGCCCTATAGAGAATGAAGAAAAGACCAAATTTTAAACAAGGTTTACATGGTTTCCTCTCTAGGCCTTATAGATGTCAATTCATCGAACTTACTGACCTTTTTGATGAAGTATCCATTGAAGGTAACATCACAGGTGGTTATGTGAGGGAGACTCAGTGGCACTATGTTGGCCATTCTCTGAGTTTCATGGATCACAGCATCTGTATACGGTAATTTCTTTCTGTCTTCCACCACTGGCTGACGTCCACCAATGACTCGGTCAATCTCCTCCTGAACTCGATCTGCACACAAACCCAACACATATTTGGTTCTTTCAACTAGTGAATAAATTAAGGAAAAATAAATTCAGTAATGAGGAAATTCTCCACACAGTACTGTGTTCTTACCCTGTATATGAGGGTATTTGGCCATAAGCATCAAACCCCAACGCAAAGTTGTTCCTGTGGTGTCAGTACCAGCAACAAACAGATTTGCCACAGAGTTCATAAGGTTCTCATTGTGAAAATATGAGTCCTTCTTGCCGGATTTCTGTCAGATGCAATCCACAAAATGCATATTTAATACCTATACCAACATAATATGGTAAAGGTATTAAAGGTCACCGTACTTGATAATACATCACAACTTTCATAATATTCTAAAAAACTCATTCAAAATGAGTGCTTAATTGAATAAACTCAACAAAACTCAAAATGAAAGTAGACCTATTCATATCTTGTGCAAACTGCAAATTTTCATCTGCCAAGGGGATCATTGAAAAATTATATACCTCGTCGTTCTGTTTGCGGATGAGAAAGGAGTCGACAAACCCTCTGCGGTCCTGTGAATTTAGAGTCTCCTGAAGCGCATTGATTAACTTCATCGATTGTTGTCTGTTTTGCACCATATTTTTTACAATAATCCTTTTGTTTTTCAGAAATGGACCCAACCACGGAAATATGTTGTAAACCTAGAAATGGAAACAAGAAAGACAATCAGAGACACAAGAGACTGATGTTGACCAAAAATGGGTGCCTTGTGCATAAATAATAGTGTAACATATTGGTTTATACTCACCCACATAGAAATTGATCCACCAACCCGAACATTTTCGTTCGCCCTGTCGACCATTTCAGTGAATTCAGGGTCTGTGTATTCAAATCTGCTGCCGTACACAATAGATGAGATGATGTTTGACACAGCGTAGTTCACAGATTGTGTCGTGTCAAAGGCTTTCCCTGTGAAGAGAAAACAACATAAACTATAAACTAAGATCTTATAAACTAAGGACACGATTGCATGTGTGTGTCTTTACCTTCAAACTTATCAAACTCTCCTTTCAGATACTGAATTTCCTCGATGATTTTCTCTTCACTTCCTCTCTTGCCCATCCCAAAGTCCCGCAGGTTGCTGAGAGCGAAGCGTCGCATTTCTTTCCAGTTCTCTCCATTGGAAAAGAGGATTCCTGATCAATAAAAAACAAAACATCAGACCATTAATCTCAGCAACAGTAGAAAATGAATATGCAGTGAGATCTTATTTATTCTTATTTATTGTAATGAAAATCTAATTTCCTTTAGTAGTTGTACACATTTGAGTACATTTCATTGGTCTGGAGAGGCCATGAAGATCTGAAAGCTTATGCAACATGTTTGTTTTGCTAACATTTACAGTTTCACAATTCATTTGAAGCAGAAAAAAGAAGAATCCTACCATGCTCGTCGTTCATTATCCTGAAACCAGGTCCAATATCTCTGTCGCCGAACTCTTCTGCATTGTTCACAAGAGCTTCTTTGACGGTTTTGTATCCAACCAAGATAACAGTTTTTCTGGGACCCAAAAACACTTGGTATATATTCCCATAGGTTTTGGAGAGCTGGAGGATGCGTAGAAAGAAACTTCACAAACAAATCTCAAAAAACTATTCATTTGAAATTAATCAAGGTCTCGCACCTCAAAGAAGGTGTCAAAGGGTCTTGTGAGGTCGAGGGTCAGCAGGTTCCCCAATAGCGGCAGTGGTTTGGGTCCCGGTGGCTCTTTACGTTCTTTCTGAGATTTGGATCCAGAAGAAAGCAAATACAAAACCAGAAGCAGCAACAAAACTCCCAGTATTGTACCTGTGCTGGGAAACTGCAGCAGGGATTCGACAACAGCCATTTTCTCTCTGAGCTCTTTAACTGATTTACTCATTTATAGCTACTGTATAAGGGAAGGACCTTGTGTGATCTTAAACAAATAAAAACAAAAGTCCATCAGTGGAAAGGGTTAGTGTGGTTTCATCAGCATGTATTTCACTCCCTTTAGTGAATCATTAATCTTCTTCAGGTTGCTAAACCGAGACAAGAGCATTATTCAAGCAATAAAGCAGTAAATGAGGCTTAAAACAATCTATAAGACCATTATCAAACTTCAAATCAGCATAACCTCTTGCCTACTACCACCTTATATTGCACTTGGATGAGAAATACCAATTTTATCTCCAGTTAAGATATGGTTGACTTTAAATTGATATAATGAGCCTTTATTGCTTATTTTGTTTATATTAAAAACTTTATAATAACTCAATCAGACACACACACACACATTGTAACATTTGCACACATTTAAACATTATTAAAACAAGACATTTAAAGATGCAAAAGTGTCATAAAAGTGATGCATAAACTGTATATGTATAACTCTTCGTCATTTGCAAAACTCTTGTACTGGATTATTGTTGTGTTGGTATCTGTTAATCTTGCCCTCCAGACACAAAGTTTATGAGTGCATCTCATCCTGCTGTAACAGACCTCGATTAGGCAATGCAAAATTTCATCAGAGGCTTTAGGATGTAAAAATACATGTCATGTACACTAACTGGACCTGTCAATTAAATCAGCTCTCAAAAACAGGTCACAGATCTGTTGTGTGGGTCTCTAAAGAAGTTAAATGCCTAAATAAAATGCAACCAATTATTTAATTATAAAGAGTTAAGATAACGCAGCGTCTGTGCAGAAAACCCTTACAATATCTTATGAAGTAGATGTCAAAGTTTGTGGATGCAACAAACTTTACAGTATTTTGGTGTAAATTTGTGTCACTCTATGTAAGGTTTATGTTTACTGTATGTACACATTCACACACACACACACACACACACACACACACACACACACACACAAACACACAAACAAAGCAGATAAGCACAAAACAAAGATACAATAAGGTGAACAGTCATCATAACCAAAAAAAAAAAAAAAACACTGTTTGCCTTAAAAACATATTTTATTTGTGAGGTAAAACGTGTGCGTTTTAAAAAAAATTCTTAAGGTGAGGAGGATAAAAAACAAACCAACCACAATTTTCAATTTCAATTTTCACCACAAAATTAGTAAATCCATACCCTGGATTCACTGAGGTCTCGCGAGAGCACAATTTGAATTGACTCTGCAAGTTCACCTTGATCTTAATAGATTAGGGTCTGGATTTTTCCAGGCTAGTAAATCCATTGACAGACATCAAAAATGCAAACATGTTTTAATTATCAGCAGATATGGAAATACTGGCACTGCCTCCTGTCATAAATCAAGTCTGAATGGCTCAAGGTAGATTTTAACTTTATTCTCAACAAAAGTTTTGGTATATCGATATGAAATGTAAGAAATCTCATTTTCACTATATACAAATATACATAGAAAAGGCATACTGTTAAACAAGTGCAGAAATCGCTCAGCTCATACTACAACGAGGTGACCTTTGCTTCGTGTTTTCTGATCACATTTTCTTCAATCAGGAGCGTTTGATCGCACACAGCTTGTGTGGGGACGGATTCAATGTGACTCCGACTATTCCTTTGAGATCCAGATCATCTTCAGAGACTCCAGGTGGAGTTGTGAAGCGGTAGGTCTGAAGAAGGGAGGTGAAAAACAGGAAGAGCTCCATCCTGGCCAAACTCTCTCCAACACAAATCCTGCGTCCTGAGAGAAAGAGAGAAAGAGAGAGGGTCTAACAACGCTCGATTGCTGTAGCGGTAGCCAATCAAATCAAAGAAGGCGGGCTTTGCTGAGGACGCGAACGGCGCGAATACTGTCAAGACGCTTTAGTTTTAGCGGTAAAAGAGAAATGTAAGTAAGTACCTCAACAATTAGTATTTGTTCATATTTGACAACTGTTTCACGAGAGATACGTTAAATGACCGACAGTTTATCCAGTGATGCAAACTAGATATTTTTGCTCAATGATGCTGTTTTGAAGTGATTCGTGTAAATCATAATTGAATGTGAGGGAAAAAAAACAACTATTAAGGGCGCTATTTTAGACTTCTGCCCAGATTTTTGCATCAATTTGCTATTTGGAGAAGTCGTAGTTGCGAATCAAGTTCAAATGGCTGAAAGGTTTTAACTTTATTCTCAGCATAATTTTTTTGTTTATGGATGTTAAAATGGCCTATGGAAGGATGTTTATCATAAGAGAAAAAAAAACATGCCTGGTTAAACTTAATTATAACATGAAAATCTAAATTATGACTTACAAAAATTTAAATTATGGGATACAGTCTAAATGCTGACAAACATTTAGGCCCAGTTTCACAGACAGGGCTTAGACTAAGCCAGGATTAGGCCATAGATCAATTAGGACATTCAAGTAATTTTTATAAACATGCTTAGATAAAAACATTACTGGTGTGCATCTTAAAACAAAAAAAGGCACTGATATATTTTTAAGATCAGTCAGTGCAAGTTTATTTCAGTTGAAACAGCTCAGACTTACATTTTAGTCTAGGACTAGGCTTAAGCCCTGTCTGTGAAACCGGGGGAGTGTGTCGTGACATGAAGTCTGCATTAAAACTGTATTAGGACAAAAATGTGAACTTTGACATAAAAGTTGTTTTTAAAGTTATATTCCAGTCTACTATAGTAGGGAATGTGTGCATTTTTTACAAAAATAAAATGTGCAAATATTTAAAATGCATTACTTCATAATAAATTCTAGTGCTTTGTCTTTATTTAAATTCTTTAATCATTTAATTCCTTAAAATTAAAAAGATCATTACTACCTAAAACTGCTTTGGTCCACTGTATGTTCAAGAAGTTGTTATGGACTTGAGCTGAAGTTTCACTTTACCTGCAGAAAAGGGTATAAAGGCATCTCTCTTGACAAACTGGCCCTTCTCATCAAGGAAGTGTTCTGGGTAAAAGCTGTTTGGTTTTTCCCATTCATTTGGATCCTTCAAAACAGACGTCAGCAGAGGAATAACAGTAGTGCCCTAGAAAATAGAGAAAAAGATTTAATATTCAAGATGCACACAGTATCTTCTCTAGGCCTTATACGTATTTATACTTCTGACTGACTTTCTTGATGAAGTATCCATTGAAGGTAACATCACAGCTGGTTTCGTGAGGTAGATTCAAAGGCACTATGTTGGCCAGTCTCTGAGTTTCATGGATCACAGCATCTGTATACGGTAATTTCTTTCTGTCTTCCACCACTGGCTGACGTCCACCAATGACTCTGTCAATCTCCTCCTGAACTCGATCTGCACACATATGCAACACATTTGTTCATTTAAACTTCATTGAATTCAGCATTTAAGAAAAACTCCTGGCATTGCTGTGTTTTTACCCTGTATATGAGGGTATTTGGCCATAAGCATCAAACCCCAACGCAGAGTTGTTCCTGTGGTATCAGTACCAGCGACAAACAGATTTATCACAGTCATCATAAGATTCTCCTCATGAAAGTAGGAGTCCTTCTTGCCCGATTTCTGTCAAGGACAATGCACAAAATGCACATTTATTCACTTAGCTAAAAACGCATTAAAAATTATTTAGTGAAAATGGTTTGAGCAAAAAAGTACCTCTTCGCTCTGTTTGCGAATGAGAAAGGAGTCGACAAAGCCTCTGCGGTCGTATGGATTCAGTGTCTCCAGAAGGCCACTGATCAACTTTGTGATCTGTTTTCTGTTTTTCAGAATATTGCGTACAACAATCTTTTTGTTTTTCAGGAATGGGCCCAACCATGGAAATATGTTGTAAAGCTAGAAATGGACAATCAGAGACACAAGAAAGACTGAATGACAGAGGATCTTTCAAAGGTATCTTTGGTAGATTTTGGGTCATTCTACAAAACAGCAGTGAAGGATAGTTTTTTTTTTAAGTTTGATTTGAGTACTTCATACAACATTGCAAAACATTAACATATAAATCATATAGTTACCATCATAGAAGTTGATCCACCAATCCGAACATTTTCATTCGCCCTGTCCACCATTTCAGTGAATTCAGGGTCTGTTTATTCAAATCTGCTGCCGTACACTATAGACGAGATGATGTTTGACACAGCGTAGTTCACAGGTTGTGTTGTGTCGAAGGCTTTCCCTGTGAAGAGCAAACAACAAAACATCTCTCAATGGATCATACCAACTAAGAGCATAATTGCATGTGTGTGTCTCAGCTTTTACCTTCAAACTTGTCAATCTCTCCTTTCAGATACTGAATTTCCTCAATGATTTTCTCTTCACTTCCTCTCTTGCCCATCCCAAAGTCCCGCAGGTTGGTGAGAGCGAAGCGTCGCATCTCTTTCCAGTTCTCTCCATTGGAAAAGAGGATCCCTGTTCAACACAAAAGCATCAGGCCAT